>NW_015150791.1:333538-362483 GCF_000732505.1 Cyprinodon variegatus
AGTCCGGGGAAGACAGATCAGGTAGGAGTAGTAGGATCCAGTATTCCAGGAATCTTCAGAACGCTCAGGCAGGTTCAGAGTCCAACAGAGACACGCACAGGTGCAAACAGGCAGCCTCAGATGCAGACGGGCAGACTCGGTGGTTGAGAGGAAAACAGAGACAAGACGTTGAACCAGAATGAACAGGACTTTAAACTGGTCTCCTCTTTGGAGCCAGGGCGTACAGGGAAAACTGATCCTCCCCGAGTTCCAAGCCAAAACCCTGAAGACTCTGCAGGGAAGGAACAGGACACGATCAGGAGACGAGACAGAGACAAAAGCTTCTCTTTCCACTGGCTGGCAGGAACTAACTAACAGACGAAACAGAAAACAAACAGAAAGCAAATAATTATATGAACTCGATAGCTGGGCTGGACCGACCGCGGGTGGATGAGATGAGGAGTAATTAGATGGCAGCCAAATGATATTAGCAATTAAGGCCAGCTATCAGAGCAGATCATGACAGATACAGGCTGAAAAATACCAGGGTAAGGCAGAAGATAGCAAGCAGAAGGCAGAAGCATTGTCAATATCTAGAGATCAGAACAAGGAGAATATCTGACAGGTGCAAGCCAGACCAGGGAAAAAAGGGAGGAGGAAATATGATCGCAATCAAGCAGGCAGGCAAGAAAACATGGCTGGACATTTACTTAAACATGACTTTCGATAATCTGGCAACCCTAGAGACTATGTGAAGCAGTTGTGATTAGGATGCAGACAAGGGACATGCAGGTGGTAAGAATATTCCAGCTGAGAGTTGTACAGAGAGGTGCAGGAACAAACGGGGTGTTGCAGAGAAAACAGAGAAAAATCATGACAGCCTTAGCAGTTAATTTCATAAGAAAACATTGCGTTTGCTAATTCCATACCATTCTGAACCTCTAAGTAAGTGTCCCTTAACTCCTGCACAAATCCTGATTATTCTTTTGACCCATCTGCCAAAAATGTCACTGGTTTGTGGATCTATTACATGATTTTACCTCCTGAATTATAATTCTTTTTTATGCTCACTAGAACATTCAGAAGTTTAGAAATAAAATTGCGGATATTCCTGCTATGCTTGGCAAACAGGGGGACTTTTTGTGTGTGGTTTTTTTTTTTTTTTGCATTCACTACTTGTACCACTCTATGCTATTGGTGCACAGTAAAAATTATAAAATTGGTCATGGAATTTTTTTTTTTATATTATTATTGGCATCTGTTTAATAAAAAAACTGTTGGTATTGCTTTTGATGTAGTAACAGGAATGTTTGCAAAAGGCATTAATCTGTTGTGGCTCTTTATGCTTTTTCAAAACATTCCCATTTCTTCATCTGTTTAATAGTTATTTCATCTAACTTTTTACCAATAATTGCATTTCTGGGGTAATTGTAAGTTATGGAGATCACAGAAAATAAACACATAAAATACATAATATAACTTAGAGATAGGGATGCATGAGATTGACATTAATATGTTGCTTATAGTGGTCATTTTAAGCATTTTGGTATTGGCCCATTGTTGTTTATTTCCATGCAGTTGTTTCAGAAGAGGGAGGGAGGGACCAGTTATGTTGTACTTATTTGGTCATGTGACAGTGATTGTGATTTAGCTCAGGACTGTGGATGTTTAACCAAAGCAAAGAAGCACTATCAAAACAAATGGTTGTTTTTAAATGGTCTCCAAAAGGTAGGTAAATGTATATCAATAAATATTGTTTAGCCATAATGACAAAATTTATATCGATATAAGCCCAGATTTTCATATTTATACATCCCTACTTAGAGGTTTTCTGTTTTGTCCTTTTACAGTATTTTATTACCATTCTCTTCGTTGAGAAGCCGAATATAAAATTTAATTGTTCCAGCATTGTTTGCTGCTGTTTAGATGTCAAAGATTGGCATATTGATGTTACACAAATCAAGTTTATGATTTGTTCACTCTAAGATACTTATACTTAATGTTAACAGGTAGGGGCAGTGTCGGTGTAAGTGCAAGAGTACAGATAGTAATAAGTTAATACGCTTTTTTCTTAGACAAAGACAGTGTCTTTCTTGTTGAGTTAGTAGGCTACATGGTTATCATATCATCAATGGATTTGGAATTTGGATTTAACTACATTTGCCATCAGATGTTATCTGGTGATAGTTAGATTCCTTTGACTTTAAATCCCCAAAATGCAAACAAATCAAAACCAGAACTAACTCAGATCCATTAAGTAGCTGCAAGATTCTGTTCGATAAAAGGAGAGATATTTATAACATTTATATCACTGTAATCTCATTTTACAAATAAAAGTTTGATAGGCACATTAAGGTCCTGTTTGAAACACGCATTAATGATCATTCGTGCATATTCCAGATTGATTCATTTTTACTGGCTCAGAGCTGCTCATTAATACCTTCTTTGTTAGGACAGACTTTTAACACACATATTTCTTTCTTAGAGCTTTACACTTTTACGAGGTGCAATTGAAAAGCCGTGCCTACCACATCCACATCGTTAAAAAACTGGAATATTGAACAGCTGGAAACGATGGAGCATCTGTTACATTAACAGCGTCCTAGAAGATCATTCAGCCACTCTCAACACTGATTAGTGGGCTGGCCCTGGATCAGGTGTTAGCAGCTATTTGTGTCCCTCTTATTTCTGCTGTTCATGTTCGAAATTAGGATCACAATGTTCTGAACATCAGCTTCTTCCGTTTACAATCAGAGAAATCCCAGGAGGATTTGATTCCAAGCTGATTTTTTCTTTGATTATCATCTTAAGATGTGTGCAGGGGAATTTTGATATGAGGTGATTGTCAGATGTAAGGTTCCAAGAGTAAGATTTTCTGTGAACAGCTCCCTAAAACGTTAAGACCTGTGACTTTTCCTTCAGTAACCCTGTCTATGTCCTCTGTATTTTTCAGGTTCAACTGATTCACTACAATCATGAGCTGTATACAAATTACACAGAAGCAGCTAAAAGCCCCAACGGACTGGTTATAGTGTCCATATTTATGAAGGTAAGTCAGATAAGGTAAAGATAAGCCTTTGAATCTGTCCACCTACCATGGATTTATTCATTGAAAAGGAAATTAACTTTGTCTGGACTCAGCTAACCTTAAAGATGCTCCCAAGACATTTTGCACTGACTTACTGTTTAGGAATCTAGCGGAATTGATTTGGACATAGTTTTCTACATTCAAGGGATTTGGAGTAAGCAGTAGGCTGCACAAAAAAAACCTGACCTGGTTTTACCTACTGCTTAATCTTTCCAAGACAGCTACAGCTTCGAATACAAGAGTGGAGCATGCAGTCCAAAGAAAAAAAAAAATAATAAACTGGTGGTTCAATAAAAACAAATAAAGATTTTTCTCATAGATGAACAGTCTTACGCTAAGAATGTTTTCCCTTGTAATTTCATTTTAGGCAGTAAAAAATGGTAAAATGATGCTATATTAACACAATGGCTGCACACATTGCTTTTTAGTGAAAAAAACTAGGTACAAAAACAGCATATTGTTTACAGTAAAAACATAAAACTGACTAAATTATATTTAAAACAACAAAGTCTAATAGAAGGAACAACTGAAAAGCCTTAACGTCTTTGCAGTTAATGACTATGCAAGTGCCTGGGCAGTCTTTCAACTATTGATATTATGTATTAGATAGTACTGTATCACATTAAGCATAAGATTATATTGTGTGAGTAAATCTAACCTGTCTATATTGAAACGTATTGGTAAAAATTTAGTTTCTTCTATTGTTAGGTAGTAAAAACGAGGGTTGCCTATTTTTCTTTTAGGTGTGTCTCAATATTACTTCTGTGAGTAATTTGGCTAAATATAAAATTAAAATTAGGTCAATTAATTGGAATTAAATTGATAGAAGGAATAATTTTAGAAAATACATCATTCAAAAAAACAACTTTTAATCATAGCAATATGTTACTTAGAAGCGACATGGTAGCACCCCTGATCTAAATAATAGTTATAGCTAGAATATTGTTTAACCATGTTGGTTAGATCCTTTCTGATTTTTGTATGACTTCCTGACACCGGTTGTGAAGATGCACATTTTCAGGGTTTTCCCACTGTCAATAATAACGTTTCTCTAGTCGAATAATAAAGAAGATCAACAATCGATTAGTTTTGCAGGCAAAGCAGCTGCTATGCAGCAGTCTTAGCCTTTTAGCCAGTGGCCAGCAGCTTTCCATGCAACTTTGACCACCAACTGCTTTGATGCAGAAGTAAACACCTGCTGCAATGCCCTTAGTTCTCCTAGTCAGAAGCATGTTATAAAACTTACTGGACACAAAAAGGAAAGTAATGGGAAAAACTAATGATCTCAATATATATTGTCTGAAGCATAAAAAAATCCACATTTTATTGCATTTTGTTAAAATTGCAGTTCGACTTCAATCTTATGAATTTAAAGGCAATAGAAATACACATATGAATAATGATTAAAAAAACAGTTAGATCTTTTGTTATAAAAATAACAACACCAAGAACAGAAAAAAATTAACTTGAAAATAACTAGATAGCCTGATATTGAAGCAACCCTTGTTGGAGAAGGGCTGTATCACCTCACTAAACTATTCCCATCCATTCCAATGGTCACAAAGCCATGACTCTAAAAGCATCTCAGATTCCATTGGAGCCTCCCAGTTCACAAGGATGTAAGCATGTTGGATTATTGTGACATTTTCTTTGGAAATTATGGTTTCCAAAAACTAAGAGCACAGAGAAAAATGAGTAAAGAATAACCACAGCTGCAGAAATCCAAGTGATATATGAAAATAATGTAATACAAATAGAGAATAATACATAATAGAGAATTAAAAGCTGAGGATTCTTTTTATTACTTAGTGTTGAAGATTAAAAATAATAATATCAAAAAGACTGCTTGTTCTCTGTGGGTTGGTGAGCTAGAAACATATTTTGAAATTGGTCTGCTTTGGAATTTGGAAACAGAAAAATGTGCATTTAAAATTGACTGCAAGCATGGACATAAGTAAATTGCAATGGATTAAGGAAATTTCCAATATTTTAACCAGCCTCTATTTAAGCAGAAATAGATGCAATATGAAACATGCACTGTAATTGCAATATGAAACATGCACTGTAAAAGTGGGACATACTTACATCTGTCCCACTCTTTAAATAGGTGTCTTTAACCAAATTAAAGCAATGTTTCAATGATACCTTAAAGGTATTTTGGTCGATGTCAAAGGTCAAGCATGTACAACCAACATGTTAAAAGAAGAAAAGTTATGTTTTTTGCACTAGAAGCAGTGCTTAAATAAATAATAATTCTTACTCGTTAGCTGCACTCGATAGCTGCACTCCTAATAAGAATGAAACAAGCTAAAGCATTGCTACGTCTTGTAATTATGTGAAAGGTAAAACAAATAAAGTGATAAAATGCTTTGGCACTGGGTGAAGATGAATTAAATACAATATTAATGTGAGTGTTTTACATGGCTTTTGTTGCTTTAATGCATATTTTAGACAAATCCTACAGTAGTCAGTGTTTGCATAAAGTCAGTTTATAGGTTGAGTCATTTGCTGCTGCCTTACTCCTCCATCCCTTCTAATCCTAGAGTGTCTGAACTCATCCAAATCAAGATAACATGATTCACCAACAATTAGCAATCTAATCATCCTGCTGAGCAAAATGCCATGCTCTCTGAAATTGTGTCAGTGCTGAGCACTGCTGCTAGGTGGATCGCAGCATTCTGCTTTTCCTTTGTTGTTTTTGAGAAGGCTCCATTTCGAATGAGAGGCTAGGAGATCAAAGAGGCAGCCATTGTCCTTTGCCACTCCGCACACTAAAGCTGAAAGTCAAGGTCCCAAAAACTAATGAGCTCCCCAATGTCAATGGGTCACTTACTTGGTCCTGAAAGGATGGAGGAAATAGTGACCTGGGTCAGTCCACTTTGGCTTAGCTCCTCCAACACATGAGTTTGGGGTTGCTACAGGTGTGATGGTTTCAGGAAATTAGACTGAAAGAGGCACTGCAAGTAGGAATATATCCTGAAAGCATCATTGAAATTGATTGATAATGCAAATTTTTTGCAAATGCAATATCAGGATGATAATTGTTTCATTTGAAATAAAATCTGTACAGAAAAATACATATAAAGTAAAAGCAGAAGAAGAAAATCCTACTTCAGCTACTGTACCTGTTTGTCTGTCTGTCGTTTATCTGTACATATTTATAAATACACCGAGTGAAATCTTAAAAAAATAATCTTTCAAAGAAGCAGCTGGTTGTATATATCAGAATGGAAAAGATTTTTCTTTTATTTAACATGCTTTAGGATGTTTTTTTGAAAGCTTTGTAAGAAAAATCTGCTTTGATGATGAAAAGCCCCAACCATGTGAACACGTTAAATAGATTGTATGAAGAATTTAGCTGTAAGTCTTTCTGTGCCATATGCTGAAAGACAACCCCATGCAATGATTTTCCCACCTCTGGCCTAACTGCTCAGGCGTTCTTTTCCAAAACATTTTGTGAGCAATAATATCCAGATAGTTACGTTATGGCACATGTGTGGAACTCAAGGCCTGAAAGCCAAATCAGTCCCTACTCATCCAGCCCCTAAGAGCCTAACAAGGCACATCATATCATAAAAGTGCAAATAGTCGTTAAAACTGTAATATAAATTGGAGTAAAGTTATAATACCAGAGCAATGCAACCACACATGCAACCAACCTTTTTAAATATTTCAGATGATTTTTCTGCAATGTTTTGGTAATGTTTTCATATGTCAGGGTTCAGTAACCCTAACTGTTCAAAGAGCCATGTTGGACCAAAAAAACAAAAAACAAATCTTTCAGGAGCTGCAAAAATATAAAAGTCTTACATAAGCTTTGCCTGGCAAAATGTGCTCTAGGTAAATTAGCCCACTATAAAAAATGACTATGTGAGCTTCAAAATATAATAAGCATTCACAATTAAATGTTTATCCTGGAGCAAATGTCACATTCACACTAGCACTAGGTTAGGGAGGAGCAGTGAACGCTCTCACCGTGGGGAGTCGCTTCACCGCGCAGTTTGTATGTATTGGGTTTTGTTGCATTAATGAAATTATAGAAACACAATAAAGGAAGCTTTCTATGGCAGAAGTGTTTCTGTTGGGGGGAGTTGATTGAGTCATGTGGAACCAAGCAGGAACTGACATCCATTGGAGCAATGCTCTCTAACCCTGAAATCCTACATCCTCCGCCAGCCGCCTTCCTTGGTGTTATTTTCATTTTGAGAATTAGGGGGAAAAATGGATGAAAATTCACATACCTGCATAAGAGCGCTACCTGTTTGAGCTGTGGACGGTTTTCCATGCTTGCAACAAAACTAGCAGCAGTAGTGGAGTTTGAAGATGCAATCCACTTCTTAAAGCTATCTTTGCACTCCTGTAAATTATCCAGAAGTTCTGCAATCACACTTTCTCTCTCACTCCCAACTTGGTGGTCGACCGCATATTTAGCCTGCCTTCCCTGGAAATGTCTTTCCAAATTACTCTTTTTATTCCTTGGCAACCTCTCATTACAAAGCAAACATGCAGGCAATGACATTGATAATGAAAATGAAATGATTCAGTCCATTCTTCTTTGAATCCTCTGTTCTCATCAGCTATCCCGCTTTTTTTACCTGTTGGATCCTGGGACTTCCGTCATTGGTCAGAAAGTCCCAGATACAACTCCAGCTAAGTTACGATGATCCGTGGTCAGGCAGAGGTTTAGAACCATGGGACAATAGTAAGCAGGAGGAACAGGAGGGAAAAATAATAATCCATAGTCGAGGGCAAAATCCAGGGTCAGAGGCAGGTGATCAAAAGTCCAATGAAGCACCAGAGAGAAATCCATGATGAGGTTGAGAAACAGTTCCAGGTTAGGAAACAGTGCAGGCAAAAAAAACAGATCAGTGTCAGGCAGAACAGGCAGGCAGTCAGGTCAGACAGGGATCAGGCAGGCTCAGAAAAAGGAACAGATTAGGTCAGGCAAACAGCCAGGAAGTCAGGAATCACAATGCTGAAATAGATCTCACCAATGGCTCAAAATAATCTGGCACCGATGTTTGATCTGAAGGCTGATTATATACTGATAAGTGCAGGTGGATCAGATGAGCAATATGAGAATAGGGCGGAGCTGAGCAGGTGTGTCTTGTGAGGAATCAGACCAACATCAGTACTGAGATCATGACAAAATGTATGTATTTGCGATGTTTCCTTTTGATTTGAAATAACCAAGCACAGCACAGCAATGTCGCCATGCAGTACTTAGTCACACAGGGCTCTAGTAAGCAGGAAGAAGAGGCTACAATCTAACACGGACCACAGATCAGTAATGAGGTAAAGTTTTAATAAATGTGTTTCTACCAGGCAAGTCATTCTTACAAAGTTAGTTAATAATGTTGGTATTGCTTCCAGCAATGTTTAGGCAAATCAAAGGAACATTCAGGAAGACGCATCGAAAACAGCTGATCAGTCATGAGAGGTAAAAGGTCACTATGTCAGAGCATATTCGAAAAAAGCGTTTCCATCTCTCGTTTTGCATATTAACACAATTTTTCGCAAAAGCCACCACAATACATTCATGGCCAAAAGTATTGAGAATGACACAAATATCATATTTTCACACGATCTGCTGCCTCTGGTTTTCATGTGTGTATGTCAGATGTTGTTATCACATACATAAATACAACTGCAATCATATTATGAGTAACAAAAGCTTTTAGTGACAGTTAGAATGAATTAATGCAGCAAGTCAATATTTGCAGTGTTGACCCCTCTTCTTCAGGACCTCTGCAATTCTCCCTGGCATACTCTCAATCAACTTCTGGACCAAATCCTGACTGATAACAGTCCATTCTTGCACAATCAATGCTTGCATTTTGTCAGAATTCCTAGGTTTTCGTTTGTCCACCAGTCTCTTGATGATTGACCACAAGTTTTCAATGGGATTAAGATCAGGGGAGTTTCCAGGCCATGGACCCAAAATCTCTATGTTTTGTTTCCTGAGCCAGTTAGATATCACCTTTGCTTTATGGCAAGGGCCTCCATCATACTGGAAAAGGCATTGTTCATCACCAAACTGCTCTTGGATGGTTGGGTGAAGTTGCTACCGGAGGACATTCTGGTACCTTTCTTTATTCATGGCTGTGTTTTTAGGTAAGACTGTGAGAGAGCCGACTCCCTTGGCTGAGAAACAACCCCACACATGAATGGTTTCAGGATGCTTTACAGTTGGCATGAGTACAGTAAAGACTGGTGTTAGCGCTCACCTCGTCTTCTCCGAACAAAATGTGTTCCAGATGTCCCAAACAATTGAATAGGGGATTCATCTTTACAAATGACTTTACCCCAGTCCTCAGCAGTCCACTCCCTGAACCTTTTGCAGAATATCAGTCTGTCCTTGATGTTTTTCATGGAGAGAAGTGGCTTCTTTCTCTCTGCCCTCCTTGAGACCAGGTCTTGGTCCAAGAGTCTCTGCCTCACAGTGAATGCAGATGCACTCACATCTGCCTGCTGCAATTCCTGAGCAAGCTCTGCAATGCTGGTAGCCCGATCCTGCAGCTGAAACCCTTTTAAGAGACGGTCCTGGCGCTTGCTGGTCTTTCTTGGGCACCCTGGAGCCTTTTTCGCAACAATTTAACCTCTCTCCTTGAAGTTCTTGATGATGCGATAGACTGAGGTGCAATCTTTTTAGCTGCGATTCTTTCCTGTTAGGCCATTTTTGTGCAGTGCAATGATGACTGCACATGTTTCTTTAGAGATAACCATAGTTTACAAAAGAGAAACAATGATGCAAATAACCAGCCTCTTTTTAAAGTGTCCAGTGGTGTCATTCTTACTTAATCATGACAGATTGATCTCCAGCCCTGTCCTCATCACCACCCACACCTGTGTTAATGGAGCAATCACTGAAACAATGTTAGCTGGTCCTTTTAAGGCAGGGCTGCAATGACGTTGAAATGTGTTTTTGGGGATAAAGTTCATTTTCTAGGCAAATATTGACTTTGCAATTAATTGATGTTATGCTGATCACTCTTGCAAATTGCCGGTATAAAAACTGAAGCAGTAGACTTTGTAAATATTAACATTTAAATCATTCTCAAAACTTTTGGCCATGACTAAACAGTGTAAAAACGTTTTTGCAAATATTTATGGCACTTTTTTCTTTTTTATTCAGTTCCCAATCCCTGAACTATAAAACTTCCTTTTCAATTATTTTTATTATTTATTTATTTAATTTTATGTTGATTGTTTGAGTTGCTGCTAAGAGGAGGTGTATAAAATGTGTCCTTATAAAATACAATGAAAGGACAGCAGGCTGAAGGGAAAGGGGGTATAAGAAGGGGAGAGGCATGCGGGAAAGGAACACGGGTCGGATTCGAACCTGAATTGAGGACTAAAGCCTCCATGCAATGGTCATGTGCGCTAACCACTGCAGCACCAAACCATGCCCCGTATCTGTATTTTTCATAAGCCGATTTATTCTGATTTTCATGCTCATTAAGTAAAACGTTAGGATTAAAAAATCCTGATCAGCCATTGGTGTCCACCTGCGATTCAACTGTACATACACAGTCCTAATATAATTGTAAAAAAGTTTTGCCACAGACAGAAGGTGATGGTAAACTTTATATGTTAGTCATACAGGAAAAAGATGTGAGGAAAGAAAGGCTCTTGGCCTTTTCGTTTTGAGTTTAAATGTTCTCCTTGTGGATCCATGGGGCATCTCTGAGAACTCAGGTTTTTTTTTCTGCGTTGGGATTTTTAAAGTGCCCTTAGGCGTTGCTGTTTGTATGAATGGTTGTGTTTCTTAGTTTTGGTCCAGTGATACACTGGTGACCTGACCTGGATGGACCCCAGCTCTTAGCTGTTGATCACCTGAGACAGGCACCAGTCTCCTTGTGACCTAAAAACAGAATTAAATTTGTATAGAAGACGGATGTTATAACCCAAAAAATACCCCAGAACACATTCTTCTATCCTTAAGATTAGTTTCAAATCAAAATTCCTCGAACAAATTAGTAAAAATAAACAGCATTGTTTGGAAACCGGCTAAGTAGATTCTTACCTCCAGGATACTTCTATCTAACAGCACTAATTGCCTCTCAAAATTAATATATTCATATTGAGATCCAATTGACAAAATCAAATTAAATCAAAGATAATTAATGCTAAATTTGTTGTTTATTAATACATTGTATGCAGTCACCAAATCTTTTCCTACAGCAGGAAAATAATCCTCTAGTTTCTTTTGAAAAAAGCAGGGTTTAATAAAATGCTAGATTTTTCCTCACAAAAATCAAATGTTATGTCCTGATGTGCCACCTCAAAAGACACAACTAAAAACCTTTTTTTCTTCACCTCCAAGATGCTTCTTCACTCCCACTGTTTTAAAGCATGTGTCACCCAGTTCCTTCCTTCACACAGCAGTTAAGTGGTAATTAGACTAATCTCTCTTAGAAAAGAGGCTCATCTTTCTCACTTTTTCAATGATTCATGCCTTTTTTCATCATTTTCACTCTTTCGATTTTCTTGCTGTGACACGCCATGGAGAAGACCAATTCTTTTAATGGAGTCTGAAGGTACCTTTGAGAACCACACAAGATGAAAAGAGGCGACATAAGGCAGAAACCAGAAGCAGAGCCACGACAGAACACAAAAAGAGTCCTTTGCAAAAGTATTCACAATGAAAGTTCTTCATACTGGGCCACATTTTAATCCCAAAAGATCAATCATTCTTATTGGGATTGTAATTGACAGACCAGCAGAGAGTACTGTGTAATTAAGAAGCAGAATTATTCATTTATTTTCCTTTTTTTTTTTTTATTTAGTTTTCAATCTATGTTGTGGATTTCCATTCAGTCCCCCTTCCTTAGATAAACATTATTTTCATTTGATTTAAAACTTAGGCAATATATTCTAGTTCAATCCATTGTGGGTATTACACACTTAAGTATCACAAACAACATTTATTTAATTTAATCACACTATAAATCCAGCTCTGGTGCGACCCCCTTGGGGATTTGGTAGAGATCATTTATAAACAAACAACATCATTAAAACAGCTGAACAGAGCTTGGATACATTTGTAGAGTAGGATAAAGGGAAGTTGGTCAACACTGTAATACAATATTCAGAAGTTTGAAAGTAAAAAATCAGTATGACACAGCTGCAAGCTTGCTAAGACACCAGAAGTGAGATAAACTAAAGAGAAGCAGCTCAGAAGCTCATAGTAAACTCGCTGGACCATCAGAAAGTAGCCACGTGGCAGTCCAACTATCTGTTCTTTATAATGGAGGAGAAGTTTCTAGGATCAGATGAGATCCATACAGAATTTTAAGGCCCTAAAGGCCCTTCACAATGACAACATATTGGAAGGCATCATGTCATGGGAATGCACTATTTCAGCTGGTCAGAGCTGATGGAAAGATAAATGCCCCCAAAGGTGCATTCTTTATTCATTTAAGGGCAAAACACATGGAATCCCATTTTGCATCTAATCTGACAGGAAATCGTGTTGGAAGAGGTCGTGGCATTTACCACTCATTGCAAGTCAATGGGGTTGATCACACCCGACACAATTCTACGCAAAAGATAGACCCAAGGTCTATTTTAGTAGGACTAAGCAGCAATTCAGCCGTAATTTCAGGGGTCTGACAATACTTAACCCATGATAGGAATAGTGTAGTACTGATCCTCTTTGAGCCTCGCAAAGGCAATGACGGGCAGAAAATGCAGTTTATCACTTTGCTCAAAAACTGAAAAAAAAAAGTCTTCAGGACAGAAAACAGACATTGTAAAATAGTGATCCTCTTTGAGCAACAGAAAAAGAAAAAAATACTGAGTGGCAGACAGTGCAGTTAAGGGTAAACTTTGATAAACTTCACAGATCTCTCTGAGATCAGCATATTTTTTAATATAGGCAAATGAACATTCTCTATCTGCTTTGGTTTGAGATTCTCATAGACTTTTTAAGTGAGGCTTTATTTTATAGCTTTTTAATAACTGTTCATTCTGTCCAAGTCAAATATGGGAAATTATTTTGATTCGTGTAGCACAGAGACAAAAGTGAAAAAAAAAAATCTGCACAGATCTGCTCACCCTGCCTAGTTGGAGCCTTTATATGCAGTCCGTGTGACATGGAAAAAATTAGATCGCAGATTAAAAAATCGTAACAAGCCGGTATGTTCAGGGCAATATAGGAAACGGCTCTCTGCCATTGAACACAGGAGCAGCATAAGCATTGGACACGTCTGAACACACTTTACTGGATGCACGTCAGGAGCGTCAAAGATGCTCTTGAGGCGCATTGAACCTTAATGTGTACAATCATAAAAAATGAACCAGCACGGGTTTTTTTAATGCTTCCATTGCCTGCAGTCTGAATGTAGCATAAGACTTGTTCCACAAAAATAGCTTATTATCGCAACAGCGTAAAATCTACAGAAATCTTTAAGTTTTTGCGCAAACTTAATGGGTACAAATGGTACATACTTTTTTTTTAGGGAATGAGTTTGCAAGCTTTTAGATAAAAAGTCGGCTTAATGCATTTTTCAGTGTAAGTGGAATGCTTTAGATTAAAGCATATTTGGAAAAGTCAAAAACCAGCCCCTGATATTACTGAGAAGATGTGACAAATTTTAAAAGTTAAAATTGATAGATGCTGAGCATCCATTTTTTCCTGAGCTCTGGTCATTTGACAAAAAGAAACTGGCAAACATGTTGTCTCCAGATATACAAAAGTCCGTAAGACTTTCAGCTGTAGTTAGAACAGCCACAAAATACTGAATAACAAGGACGATAAACAAGCAGAAAGCTTACATTTATTAAAAGCAAATAAATGACCAATTATATGCTCTCCTTTCAAAGTCCCACTAAAATACATTATGTTATATGCGTTTAATAAAACCAGAAAAAGTCTAGGGGGTATAGGGGCATGATTGGTATGTCCATGTGTTCCTGTTTATAGAATAAACCAGGCAAGCATTCTAATGTATCACACATCCTTTTTAGCCGGCTGACATTTGACTGTATGTTATACAGTCTGCCTTAATCTCAGACCTATGGTGAAGACATTTCTTATGTGGAATAAAAGGATTCCCTCAGGTACCTTTAGGAAAAATGATAAAAAAGAAGGGAGACGGAGAGGGAGAAAATCCACAGAGAAGCACGAGTGGCTGTTAAGCCATAATGTCTGCCTGAAGATGGGAAAGGGCAGCGACTTAGTCATTTTCATGCAAGGAAAGGAGGTGGATGACAGGCAAGTCTCTTTTTAATCAGTTTGCCAAAAGACACCTTGGCAGTTAGAACCGTGAAGTCCATATAGTGTAGCTCAAGGAGTGGTGACACAGAAGGGAAGACGGATGTAAAGAACCTGGGGGTGGACATGAAGCACAAGGTGGATAATCCCATAATAATGTAATGTATCTGCCTTCAAATAAATAAGGGTCATACCAGTATATTCAGCACATAGAACTGAATCATATCTGCCCTGTAGCATGAGCTTGGTTATTTTCACCAGTTTATGACAGATTTCCTTTACTAAGAAGTTAGTATTTTAAATGTGTTATACTTGGTTTAGGATGTACAGATATGATTTAGGAATGTTAATGTTGGATATATGGGACAAGAAGTCAAAAACTGTGTTTTTATCATTTTTAAGAGGCTTCCATGGGCAGTTGCCCAGGAACGTATTGGATTACTGGGTGACCTAGCACAAAATTTAAAAATATATGATCTTTTATTTCAGGCATTTGACAAGTTTGCTTTAACATTTATGCACAAACGGAAATAAGGTTCATACCTTGCTCAACGAATGTCTAATGTTGGTTACCTGTAGCATCCAATTTGCCCAGCTCTGAACATTGTATTAAATCCATGTCAGAGGATTATTCAAACAGCTCTTCATGTTGCATTCATGTACAACTTCAATGTGATTTCACTGTTTTATGATGGCTCTGTCAAATTCAAAAAGCTTTGAGCACCAAAATGTTCTTTTCTCAAATGGATTAATGTTGTATAATCTAATTACCCAGGGACTTGCTATGTCTGTTTGTACTACTTAAAAGTAAATCAAATTTCTATATTTTTCACTTTTTTAAGCTTTAGAACAAATAAGAATGTTCTTATTTTACTGCTAATCAGTGTAAAAGCATTATCATATTTTCTTCATTTTACTGACTGAAGCATACTTAAGATGTTTCTGTTACATAAACAGTATTTTCTGAATGATTTCAGCCGTATGTTGATGCCTTTGAGCCAGTTTCTGGCTGCAGCATTTCTTTCATCTTGTTCAGGAAAGTTTTATTTCCAACACAGAGGCTATTTTTCTGTTGGGGTTACTGGCAGTGTAAATAGACTGACTATTACCTAGCAGAAACTTGTCCTTCTCTATAATCCAAACCTGTTTGATGATAAAAACAAAGATATCACTGTGCCTTCAAGTGCACAGGAATTTCACTGAAACATTACCAGACCAGACTGAATTATGTGTGCAGTTTGATGGCAGCTGTTTTAATATAAAAACTAAATATGTTCCTTAGCTGATCCTGTTGAACTCCAGTAGAGTAGGAAAATGTATTTGGTGTCTTTTCTAGGTAGAGAAAGGATGTATCTTGTTTGTTGTTTAATGGAGAGGCTAAATCTGGAACACTGAAAAATTCCTTTACTTTCATCTCTGATAAAATTAACTGGCTTTGATCTATATTTGAATAATCTCAGGATAAAAGGACAATGCATTTTCTTATTTTATACAAAAATGGGTGGTGTTTTAGGTCCTAATCAGCATGTGTCTAAGATTTTATTATGGTTTCTTAGAACCAGTGGAAGTTTTTTTTCTCTCCAAAAGGTAGTGGTGTAAGGTCCTCTGACTGATAAAAAAAAAATAAATGATTGTTAAAGATAAGAATAAAAAAAAGTGCACTATAATGGGTAGATTAAATCCTGAGTGGATTCAGTTTAATTTCAAATGGACTCAATTTAATATTTGACCATTTTAACCTTACCCTTTTCTCTCTATGTTCTTCCCCTCCTCTCCCCCTTCTCTCTAATCCAGATCGCAGAGACATCAAACTCTTTCCTGAATCGCATGCTGAACAGAGACACCATCACAAGAATAACATATAAAAGTAAGTGCATGGGCAGTCTTCTAAATGTCAGACTATCTCCACATATTTGATCCTAACTGCCAGTTATTAATTAAGCCAGAAAGTGCTGTGTCATTTAAAGCAACCATTGTTAGCAGAGGTGAACATCTGGTTGCTTTAAGCCTGCAACACTTTGCTGGGATGACAAGTTTTGCAATGGAAGGTAACAAGATAATTGAACTCCAAGAAAGGTGTTACAGCTGATTATCTTATAGTGACATGAAAAATGATTTGACCCCTAAGAGATTTCTTCTGCTTTCGGTTTCTAATCAAGAGTTGCCAGGTCCAGTCTGTAACAGCTTGTAGCTTAACTGCTTATGATAATCAAAGAATATTTATTATGACATAAAGGTAAACTGAATAAATACCAAAAATAAAATAAAAAAAATTATCTAGTTTGTTAAGGCAAAAAAAGCTTCTCAAAATAACTGCATTGATTCCAGTGGGTTTTTGTGCAAAACTAAAATTTATTGTTTAAAAAATACGTCTATTGTTTCTTACAAAATGCTGCAGTGAATGTCAATACTTCTAACCCAGGTGGATACTGTCTTTCCCCCATGGTAGAAGAAAATGTCATAAAAACATCCAGACTGAAAAATATTTCAAAATTAAAGACCATACCCCTATTATTCTTACTTTAAGTTATCATAACCATGGATGGAGGGAATTTCAATTATAGATATTAATAATAACCAAAAAAGCTGAGGTGTTGCTAACACACATAAAGTCTCTGCAAGTATTGCATAATATCTTTGTTGCATACTGTCTTCAGACTCATATCAGTTTTTCAGGCCTAATGTCCCCGGATAAAATAAAGTAATCATCTTCATAAAGAAGCTTATATTTTTTTATTCACTTATAAATATGTATTAGTAATAGTTGTTACATTTTTATAAGGGAAATGTGTTCTGATTAAATACTCAAATAGAGATGTATTTTTAAAGAAAATATATATCCAAAAGCATCTGAGTGACACGTTCCTAATCTAAAATGTTTAATGACCAGTAGGCTATGGAAAGCTAAGTGGATGAAAAGCACGTCTAACATGTTTTTGTGAGGTTTTTGCTCATTGTCAACATGTAGTCTTCACCTTTTAATTGGTCACTTCCAGTTGACAACATGTTAAGAACATGTCAACTGCGAGTTAGCCATGCATTGACAACTCTTCTGCTATAAGTCAATTATACGTTGATTTAATTTGATTATGAGCAATTCAGCCACTTGTCCAGTTTGAACTGGTGGGTGTTGGGTATTTTCCCCATTGGATGCTGGTTAAACCATCTATTGTAAGCTGGGGGAGGTTTGCCTGCAGCAATTCAACATATAAGCTTATTTTCTTCCCTTTATGAGAAAAGGCGCCTTTTAAATAAATCTAATATTTAGATGACAATTTAAGGCAAAAATCAGCTGCAAAGCTAAATATCTTTTTAGAGAGATATCTCTGTTCAGGTAAGTCTACAAAAAAACTTACCCATGCTTGCTTTAGGTACCTATGTGAGATAACAGGAACATTTATATGGATAATTTATGAACTCTTCCAAAAAACGGTGCATGGAATTGTCAAAAATATCTTGGTATGTAGAAGCATTTACAATTCCTTTCAGTAGAACCAAGCGGTTAAACCAAATTTCAACATCATAACCCCACCTGTGCTTATTTTATGTGCACCTTAGCTGATCAGGCTCTGTGATTTTACATTTAATGGCTTAGTTGTCATCTTTCATATCAACTTTGCTGTAAAATTTACTGTAAAATGTTTAGCCGTGATAACATTTAAAAGCTGGAATTAATCCATTACAACTCATTCAGTCAAAAATGTCTGCAGAATAATTCTGTATAACTCGGGGTTTGGTTTTATACTCCTGTGAGTATTAAAATGTGTTAAAACTCTGTAATTACTCAATAATTTGGAGGGGTAAGTGAATATTTTTAAAAATTTTGAAAAAGGCATTCTTGATCACACCATTCTCCTTTATGATGCAAATATTGCATAAAAATGCTGTGTACAACTATACATTTTAGACACTTGTTTTAGTGTAGAAAAATAAACTTTTCTATAACTGTGATTAGAAATTAAATGCATGGCTGTTTAGAATATTTTAGAGAACTGTTATAAGATTAGGATGTTAAGATACCTGCGGGGTGAATACTCCTGATAGCTGGAAGGGGCTTTGGCACGGCAGAAGTCGACAGCTGCTCTTCGGGGAGCTCACTCCATTCCAATGCAGAGATAGCCTCAGGCTAACTTAAAAGAAAAGACAAATAATTGGATTAATAGGAGGGAGGTGAGTGACAGATAACATGCGCTGACCCTCTGTGGTTTGGAGGAGTCCCAGAGGCATTTAGGTGCAGCTGGAGGGTGTTGTGTTGTGAGGGGGGATTTTTTTGCATGCTAAGAGGGAAGCTGCAGAGGAATCTGACAGCTGTCCAAAATCTCTGATGTACCACCTTGCACAAGCTGACTCAGACACACGCAACCAGCACCACCACCCACTCATGCTACTGGATCTCGCAGCCAATGTTTCTCCTGTCCCAACGCATCATAATGCACATATGTACACTTATGCAAACAAAATAATACATTCAGAGCGTATATGATTAAGACATCAGAGTTACGACACATAGACAAAAAAATGACTTGCCTGGTTTATACTGAATAAATTGAAACTGTGTGTTATTCTAGAGTTGTTACAGATAATTTAAATAAAAGGATAATTTTAGTGAAGCTGAATTAACAACATCATTAATCCCAGACAGAATATGATTTAAAAAGGATTTTTTTTACACTTCCTCAAGTTAATTTTGTCTGAAAACAACATTTGTTTGAGAATCTGAAGCATTAAAAAACTTAATTCTGCCCTCAGACAGATTTTGAAAATTGCCATCAAAGTGGTTGGTACCAAGAAATCCTGAGGGTCAGGGTTAGGAGCTATCTTAGCCTAGTACTGTACATAAGCTTAGCCTAATTGAAGCATGAAGGATAAGCAGAGGGATGCTGGTTTTGACACGTTTTTTTACGCCCTCAGCATCTGAGGTCGAGGGAAGCTTTGTGGTGTTATGATGGTGACAGCCTGTACTAACATGTTCTGTGTGAACCTACATGAATTGTAGCCACAATAGCCACTGTTCAACCACTTAAGAAAGCACTAAAACTGAATATTTTGAGGCAAATATTTAAAAACACAACAAAGCTCAGATGAAAATGTAAAACATGTATTGTAACACTGAAATAGCACCCCATAAGCCTATCTTATACTGTTTCTTTG
This sequence comes from Cyprinodon variegatus, assembly GCF_000732505.1. NCBI lineage: Eukaryota > Metazoa > Chordata > Actinopteri > Cyprinodontiformes > Cyprinodontidae > Cyprinodon > Cyprinodon variegatus. The sequence goes on from NW_015150791.1 coordinate 352,975, forward strand.
TAAAGTTAGTTAGTTAGTTAGTTTTTTTAAGAGTCAGTTACACCTTAAGTTTGAGGAAAAATGCAAAAACGGAATAAGTTGTTCAAGAGAGTAAATTATTTAACATAGTACTATTAATTATAGAAATTAGTGATGTCAAATTTGTGCAGTAGCTAAACCAGTTGTTAACAACAATAACCGTATTGACTAGTCACAAAAATCTAAAAACTTTAATTTGATCCTTTTTTTTATTGTAAGTCTGTCACACCGTTGATTATATCCACCAGAATTTTATTGCGCTCAGACCTAATGTAGTTTCATTAGCTTTCAAATTTTAGCAACCCTCTACATTGACTCCATCACAGTGGGCTGTCCATTTGTCTTCTGAGCCTTCAGAAGATGACAACTGAGAGCAATCTAGTTGAGTGTGAACACAGAGCGATAGATGGACAGAGTCTTAGTCTGTCCAATTAATGCTGTGACAGTGAAGACAGTTTGGATAAAACGGGTTTTGAAGTGCAACACCAACGGCCTGCCACTCACCCGACTGTGGATGTTATGTGAAAGAGGCGAGGAAAAATTAGTTCTGAAACATGAGCTGAGAGCGCGATGAGCAGTAAGGAGGAGTGTGTACTCAGTAAACCCCCACAGAATGTCATGCTCAGGTCTCAGTGACAGGACTGAGCATGATGAAAGAGTCAATGCTGTGAAGGGTTCAAACTGACTGCAACGCTTGTCAACATGTCAGTGTCCAGGGCCATAAATATTTAACATTACTACATTATTACCAGCCAGGGGCTAGGGTTGTTTTCACATCATGAGTCAGTCTGTGTGAAAGTGTGCATCAGCATTGCAGGATGTAGCCCATGCACAGAGCGGCATTGAGAAATGTATGTGTTCTAGCCTAACTAATTCTGTTTTAACTTATCTGACTCTGGGTGTGTGCGGCATATTTTAAGCTAAAAAGGATCAGCAGTCACAATCGTAAATATCTAACCCTATAAAAGAAACAGAAATCTTATCTTGACACAGGTAAGAAAAAAAGCTACCAAACGAAATCTAAATAAGCACAGCAGCCATTTGAATATCTAGATTATTAAGCTGATAATGTATTTCTCAATATTTTTTAAAGCACAGTTTAATATATCAAACCTTATGCTTTTATTAAACTAATAAATTGATTACATGAGAAATATTTAGTGGCATGTGAGCAGGTTTGGATCTTATGTCATAAGCACCAATACTTGCTTTTTTGTGTAAAATAATAAGATTAGGATCACTGGAATGTTAAATTTAAGCTAGATTGTAAAATATGCCAGAATCGGATTTAAACACTGCCTTTCTGCATAAAACACAAATTAATATTGTAAAGTGCATATTAATGAAAGAGATTAGTGTGCGATGTGTGTGCAACAGAAAAGAAAATAAGTTGTTTATTTTTTATTTAACCATCTTTCTACAAATGCTAAGGTTTCAGAAAAATGCTATCTTTATTAAAGAGGCTTTATTTCAATTAAATATATTGTCGTCAAGGTTTAACTACACCATAAATTGTTGTTTTTCTGCTCATTTGTTGGATGTTGTTTATAATAAAACCACTGAAACAGTTTTCTTTATATTCCTTCATATAAATAAGGAATTTCTGCTAAATCTAAAATTACTGTCCACCTGTCTATCCATCTTTTTCCTGCAGTCATTCAAAAATAGACAGGGAAAGCCCGAATCAATTTTCCATTTAATACAGAGCAAAACAGAAACAAACAGGATGGAGTTACAACAAGAACAACTATTCACACAACCCTCCGATGGCCAAGGGCAATTTAGAGATGTCAATTAACAGTACTAACAACTCCCATGCCATGTAGCCCCATCTGATCAGTCTACATGTATGTACTTTAGGTTTCAACCTAGTGATAAAATCGATTCTAGTATCTGAAAAGATTTCCTAATATAAGCACCAACTAACCAGTAGCTAATGTTGGTGTATACTAGATTATTATGAATTGTTCAAATCTTAACTCTTCACTCTGTCAATGTTTAAGTTCACACTGCTGATTTTAAAGTAGTAGAAACTGAAGCCTTTGGTTATCAAAGATAATTAGAAATCTCAGGGCAAATCATAGTTATTCAAGCTACAGTTTTTGTTTAACCATTGTCTGCTTTGTTATGTATTTTTCCTCTTTCTCATCCATTGCAGATGATGCATATCTTCTGACTGGCCTGAACATAGAGGAGATTTACCCCGAAACTAATAGTTTCATCACCTATGATGGATCAATGACTATCCCTCCATGCTTTGAGACAGCCACATGGATCCTAATGAACAAGCCAGTGTACCTCACACGCATGCAGGTGAGTCTCAACCACCCATCAAGGCTGTAAAACATCTCAACTAAGTAAGGAACATATGTAATTACGCCCCCTAATGCTCCATACTCCCCTTTCTGTAAAGTGATGCTGTGAATGTCTCCATTATGCTTCTGTAAACCTCTCACTCTGGCTTTGCACCTGTCTCTGCCTTTGCATTTAGATGCACTCCTTGCGGCTACTGAGTCAGAACCAGCCATCTCAGATCTTTCTGAGCATGAGTGACAACGTTCGCCCCGTCCAGCCGCTGAACAACCGATGCATCCGCACAAACATCAACTTCAGCATGCAGGGCAAGGACTGCCCTAACAACAGGGCCCAGAAGCTCCAGTACCGGGGTACAAACTACTTTATTTAATCTTGCTATAACTGTTTTAAGTAAGACATGTTTTGTAGCTATTAAAATCATTCATTCATACACCAAACAAAATGAACTGCATTTCTCACTATCCTACCTGTCCCAGAAGCATGATCCGTACCATCGGCTCAATTGCGCATGAGCAACCAGATTTACATCTGGGTCGCCTTTGATTTTATTTTGTAAAAAATGACCCAAATTATGTTTTTCCCTCCCCAAAAATAGTGAGCGTACTAAACTATAATATTTTCAAGGTTAATGTATTTCCTGGCAAAATAAATGCCTTAAAATCTTTTCTGTCTTATCTCTCGTCTTTCCCCGATCTGCACCATAAATGGGATCCTATGCTACTTCTGGGAGCTAACTTTTTCGGTTTTGGATTTAAACATAAATCTAGTCTTTTTTAAGTAGCATTGAGTGCTAGTTTTGCCGATGGAGAGAATGTTCTTCATCTTATTACCATGTAGAGGGCCGCTCTGAAATGATGTGAGATGAAGCAAAGAGAAGGTCACAATTTTGGTAAGAGGAACGGCATGTTTTGGCAAATTTAGCAGAGCGAGAGTGCCAATGCCCTTGCAAGGTAGCAAAGCAAAATTTGGAGAAGTGGAAAAAACAGAACTTTTAGTTTACATTTGCATTGCAAAATCCAATCAGGGACTAGATGTGGCTCTGACCTACTGTGAAGGTGCCCAGCAAAGACAAATTTTTCAAATCAAAATGGAAAATCAAGAAAATAATTCTTAAATTAAAGGATGATGTAGGGAATGCCCGTAAGAGGTGTGAAGGAAAATTTTAAAAATTATTTACCCCAAGAAGAACTGTTTGTCATGCTCCCTTACCTCCAGCACAAACACCGGCCAGTTACCTCCACGTTTCCCCACTTTGGTGCACTCTTCCTGGTTGACTTCTTTAATCTACCACTGTCCTCCTTTCTTTTTCTGGAGTGAGGCTATCCCTGGCTCCCTTGCTCTGGCCCTCTGGTTGCCCAGCGGGCTTCTCCAATCTACCACTGTGGTTCCTTAGCTCAAGGGGGGGCATAGCCGGCCACATCATTCGGGTTGTGGGGCTTTTTTTGCAGGGTTCTTGCTTTCATTTCCTTGCTCCTCCTATGCCAGCTCCTTACCCTAAGCTCTCATCCTGAACTCTAAGCTGACATGACCCACAAACTCTGTACTGCCTTTGGTGGACTCGGGGATACCAGTAGCTTAGCTCTGCTTTGCAAAATAAATACAGTACCGCAACCTGCTCCAGGAAATCCCTGTACACCATGTGGAGGTAGGACCTGTAACCAACAGACTCAAATATGTAGTGGAGCCTCTCTGTAGCCACGCAAATTTGTCCAGTCTGTAAATATCTTACACCATCCAGGTGAATTTCAGGTGAAATATCAGTCAAGAAAAGGCACACAAAACAAACAAAATCTCTGTGAGAATGCACCATTAGGGAACAATACTGATAAGACACCTGATCAGACATATTATGGTACACATATGTAGTATTTAAGTTAGAAGGATTAATGTGTCCTTGTATTACAGTTACTCAATTTCTTCCCATTCTCCTTGTCAAAGTGATCTGCTATATTCCAAAACAAAGAGAGGTTTCAATTCTCAAATTAAGCTCATATACATTTTATATATATATATATATATATATATATATATATATATATATATATATATATATATATATATATATATATATATGATCATTACACATAGAGTAAAATATTCAAATCCTAAACTTTGTAATTTTCATTATTATGGCTTATAGATAATAGAAATCCAAAAAGTCGGGCAGAGAAAAAATTGATATAAGAAAAAGTGAAATATGGAAAAGTCCAAGGTGTTACACCCTAATTAGATAAGTACCAAAAACCCCTGCAAAGTTTCCCTATGCTGCAAAGGGTCTTCTGGTCTGAGTAAGTAGGCAACACAATGAATGGGAAGGGTGCTGACTTGACAGATATCTAAAAGAAAGTATTTGGTTGTTGATTTTTTTTTCTCAGTTTAGTTAGTCACTGCTGCCAAAGACTGATTCATCTACCAGTACTTACTGGAAACAGTGCTAAACACTCACTATCGTGTCGCACGGATAAGATCCTTTTTTTTTTCTTTGTGCTGTGACAGAGTAGAGATACGTTGCTGCTGAGAGTGACTCGTGCCACTGTTTCACTCAGCCTTGTGTAAAAATCAGGCTGTTATTCATTCTTGCCCTGATTCATGCAGTCCAAGCACTGTCCGAAAAGTCATGTTGTGTCACTTCATGAGCTTGGACAGACGTAATGTGAAAAAGATAATGTATTTACTTATGTTGTAGATTGTGTTCAGATGAAGTCTGGATGGATTTAATTTATAAGTCCAGATTTTTCATAATAATAATACTTTTTCCTTTTAAAATCTAAGTAGACTGAGCTCAGTCAGTCCTTTGATTTTTATTACTGTTTAAACTGTAAAGAAACATGAGAGGCTGTCAAAGGTTTAAGATCAGTGCACTCAGCGAATGATCTTCAGAACGTTTGTGTGTCTTGCAGTTGTAACAAAGAGCCGATTTTCAAAGAAAGTGAAAAGTGATTTGCGTTTGTAATGAGGCAGGCAGCAAGTGCAAAAAAAGAGCCTGCAAAGAGACATAGGGGGAAATGTAACTAGAAACACTGTTACATTATGTTTAGCACCTGTCTAAAGACATGCAAACTTTGGGGAGGGGGCAATCGAAGAGAACTTTCTGGTGTTTTAGAATAATTTTGTTTATATTACTACTATATATTTCTAATGCTAATTCACACTGCAAGCAGCAGGAGCAGCAAAAACGTGTGTGTTGCTTCATTTTTGATGTTTGTATAAGTTTAGTTCTGACGCTTGGCTGAAGCATCTTTGCAGCTCTTGCTGCACGGTCGGAAAGTGAGTCTGATGTGTATTGGGCAGAGCTACCACCTGAAAACTTAATCCGTGCTGTCAGTTCATCAAGACTATGATATTGCCTTCAAATATTATTTTGCTGTTGGAGCCACTCAGACCCCAGTACACCAGCAGTGCTCTGTCACTAGGAACTCCGTTCGACAGCAGTCTCTTTGCGTTTTGCCGCTACTCTTCGCGGCGGCTGGATGTTGGTGTTTTTCACGTACGTAATCCAAACTGCAGGCACCAGAATAACAAAAGCAAACATATTTTGCCAGCAGATTTTGGCATTTTAAGTTAAACTAGACATTAATAAACTGTTGTAGGGGAGTGATCACAGCAATCTGCCCTGCCAGCTCCAAGATCAAGTTCTCTGAATGGTTGATGTGGCGCGTCGAGCAACAAAAGTTAAATTTTTCCAACTCCAGCAGCTGCTGCTTTCGCAGTGCGTCCCACATCTCAGATGCTCATAAGCTCATGATGCACTGCTTCTGCTGCTCAGACGCAATGCTCCTTCTGCTCACAACTCGCTGAGGGACCTTTTGCTGTGCCAAGATGCGCATCAACAATTGACTTTGCATGTAAACTAGTTGCTTCTGCTGCCTCTGCTGCTTTAGGTGTGAATGTAGCATAATACTTTTGTTTTTATTATTATTAATTTTTATTTTTGTAGTACTTAGAGATAGAGCCTACTTGTGAAAGTGGCGCTATAAACACCATTTCCACCAAATATATGGCTGAGAACCTCATCCTTATTTTTCAACCATCTGAACTGCACACAAAACACACAATGGCCCAATCCCAAACTGGCCCCTAAACACTTACCCTGAGCACTATCCCTCCATTTAGACGTTCCCACAGAGGGTCTGCCACATTAAGTGCCATCCCAAACCAAATAGTGGGTAGGAGGAGTGGAGCATTTAGCTCTTAAATAGTGAGTGCATCAGTTGCAGACTCACTGGAATTCAGCAGCAGGTGTAAATGTGAACTAGTGGCGGAAGAAATATAAATTCCAATAGTTTGCTGCATCTTTATAACGCTGAAAGAAATCCCTTGTTAGGTATAAGAAAAAAATGTAAATAATTCAAAATGGGAGGTCCTCTTTAAAAGAGTTTCAACTGACCATATACATTTGTTTTAAGAAAGGGGCAAACGTTTGATTTTATGTCACTCCTCGCCACAGAGCTACAGGCATGCACATGTGGCATTGCCATAGCAATGACTGCTTTCTTTCTGTAGGAGGTAAGAAGCCATCCTATTCTCATATACACCCCCTCCAACACCCCCTTCAATCAAGGCACCTTCCACAACTGCGAGTGTGACTTTATTGGGAGTGACACACAGGGGGTGGTTTGGGATTCAGCTAATCTGTTCATTTTAATGGGGCAGAGCCAAAGTGGTCATGTCTTCACATTTGGGCAGTCACCGCATCAAGAACAACTATACACAGACAAAATTAAAGGGACAGTGTTAGAAGAATCTTAGCCAAGTTGAGGGGGAAAATGTATTGTCAGTTGCTTAGTGGTCCAAAGTCAGATGAAAGTAAAGTTTGATTTAAATTTAGAAATCAAGATCCCCATAACTAGATGAAGTGTTGAGAGGTAGACAATACCATTTATCTAAAGTCCAGTAATTGAAGTAAAGTGTTACATTTGTCCATTGTGTTTCCAAAAGTCCATGGTCACCACAGTCATGTACCTGCAAACATCAGAGTAGTTTCCTCTTCCTTCTGCTGACAAGCACTATGGTGATGATGACTGATTTTAAAGCAGGTGTCAATACCTGCCCCCACTGGCAAAATACCATAAGCTGCTAAAATGACCGTGGTGTTACTGTGCTTATTGGATAGCAAACCCACTTGGCCTGAACCCCATAGAGAATCTCCAGAGTGCTGTGAAGGGGAAGATGATAGACTTCAGACCCAGCAATTCAGATGACCTGAAGGCCGCTTTCAAAGCAACCTGGGCTTATGTTACACCTCAGCAGAACAACAGGCTGATCACCTCGGTTCCAGTAATTCATTCAAAAGGGGGCCAAACCAGGTATTAAGATAAGTGTACTTTTCAGTACCCTAACCTTTCTGTTTAACATATACTTTTTTTTCTACCATACTTGATGTAAAATACAAATTTTAGAAGACAATGAATATTGAGTTTTCATTATCTGTAGGCCATATATGAATATCATAATAAGACAGGCTTGAGAATGCTTCAAAATGTCTAGTGTACAACATGTACTAGTTGATCTTTCTTAAAAGAATGAAAAATAAATAAATTTACTTTCTTAACTTGACCCAGATATTGTAAATGGATCAGAATCTCATAAAGCAATGACCTAATTCTGGAGTTTTTAAATGTAATCTTAAATGCATATCAAATAGTCCTCTTTATTTATATAAACTTCTGATTATTAAGAAGAAGTCATTAAAATCAGTCTATTTTTTTCATACAGGTTTTAGATATATTTAATCTCAGCTGTAAGATTGAGGTGTTACTCTTTTTTAAGTGTTTTACAGATCTTTAGTATACTATATCTTATTGACAGTCAACTCATGCAACTGCGCTGACAGGCCCAAGAGAGAACTTACACGGTCTGATTGATCTGAAAAGCCCATGCAGTCTGTACTCTTTCCTTAAAATATAGAAAAATATCCCTCACAGGTTTAGAACATTAAAAAAAGAAAATATCTTGTTGACCACCATAAGATTTGTTGAAGTTGTTAAAATCTGTTTTAAAAAATCTGTTTTAATTTGCTTCATATTTTTAGAATGTAATCAAATGTCTATCAAAACATAGAAGCTAAAAAGGCAAAAACCAAGTACGGAGCCCCATAATTTATCTCTCCCTTCAGAAATACAGATATTTTTTATATATTAAATTGGTATTTTTTCAAAATATTTAAGTATAATGTTAGTTAAATAGAGATGTTTTGTCAATGAGGTCGAAGAGAGTAAAAACCTACAGCGTTAAGTTAAGAATTGTAGCAACTGGCTATCCTAGTATGTGCTAAGAGTACTTTACTTGTTTACATCTTTACACATTTTCTTGACTTGTCCTGATGCTTTTATAGCTTCAATAAAGAGCCACCTGTTAAAGGACAAATTGCAGATAGGCAAGGCAAGTATACCACAGTTAGTAAAGAGACAATTGAAAGGCTTTACATGAATTAGACAGTTAAATAGAAGGAAAGTATAAGCAGGATAAAAGCAAGTAAAGATAAAAACATGATAAAAGCAGGAAGTAGATATCACATAATGACAAGTAATACATTCCAATATTCTATCATTTCCCTAGTTTGTATATGTAAACTATACTGTATATAGTACTAACAAAGTCAATGTAACTAAAGCGTTTAAAAAAAACCTACTGAAACTCTATGCTCTAATGTTTTTCAGATGAAGAGCAACAGGCTAAAACAATTCCTTTTTTGCATAATTGCTAAATGCCATAAAGAGATAACAGGTTATTTTTGTTTATAAGTATCTCTAGGAATCCACCCAGTGTCAGTTTCAAGTCAGGTTTGGATTATGTTACTACTATCTTAGGAAAGCAACTGACATTAACCCTTTAAGGACTAACCCTACAGTCTTAGAGAATTATGTCCTCTAACCTTCAAAAGTGTTTTCTTACATCCATCAAGAACAGCACCTTTCATGCCCCGCATCCAGACTGTAGAGGAGCTGAGCAGCTCCTTTAGTAAATTACTTTTACACAGGTCATTCATCCCTACTGCCATCGGACTCTACAATCCGACACTACAACGGCAGTAACTTGTGCAATGTATAATGTGCAATTACCATTTCATACCCAGTGCAATAACCTGTTTCTATCTGTCAATAAGACTTCAGCTGTCATATATATATATATATATATATATATATATATATATATATATATATATATATATATAT
>NW_015150791.1:362522-374190 GCF_000732505.1 Cyprinodon variegatus
TATATATATATATATATATATATGTATATATATATAGGACGTGCTGTACAGATGCAAACCTCATTTCCTTGCTTTGTACTCCAGTGCAATAAAGTTGAATTTTATCCTATTCTATATACCCCCATGCATCTTTTCTTCCATTGGCACATTCTTATTGTTCTTTTTGAAGATTTGAGCCAATGTAACCCACACTCACACTGAGCAGCTCACACTGAGTCTGGTTCTGCTGGAGGTTTCTTCCTGTTAAAAGAGAGTTTTTCCTCTCCACTGTTGCTACAAGCATGCTTAGTTTGAGGGATTGCCTTCGGGTCAATGAGTCGATGCAATCAACTACTCTCCTTAGATATAAAACTCAGAATCAAATTGACTGTATAATCTGGCACCAATTCACAACATGTGTTAAATGAACCGAATTGAAATGAATTAACAAATGCATTTCTCTACTGTGAAATCAACAAAGTCAATCAATCAATCAATATTGCCATCAAATTTAGCTGATGTAGCCAGTTGACTCTGGTTTGTTTTTACAGAGATCCATGTAAAGGTTATCTTTCATAAAGCAGCAGAGTTCATATCTAGTTTTTTTCCTTTTCTTTCAGATGGAAAGCCATTTATTAGTAGCTTTGAACTTCTATTTGTATCTGCAAAAGATGGTTTGAAGACATATTGATGAAATCTCTTTAAGCTGTTGGTATTATTTTACAAAAAGTAACGTCCAAACCATTTCTCCCTAAAACGAATAATATATTGCATAATTTCCCTAGTGCTGTTTGTTCACTGATGGTCTGTCATAAAAGTAGAAGACCTTCAAAAAACATCAACATTTATCTTATGATTGAATCACTTTAAGTCTGCTATTTTGCTGACCTCTAAAGGGAATTGGTTGAACTCGATATTTCCTTGAGGTGTTTTTGTAAGAGGGTCTAAATAGAAATGCACACCACGCTTTTCAGCTTTCTTTTTAGTAAAATACACTGATATTTGGAGTTGTAACATAGCAAAACAGGAAGAGAAGTTTGCAATCTCCTCTTCATTGTTTCAGGCCAAATATGAAGTTGCTAAATTCACCCCTGGAGCGTAAAATTCATTGTAGGGTTTGCTGTACCGTGGCTGACCCAAAAGCATGGCAATTTTTCTCTGTGTCTCTTTTGCTCATTCTTCCTCTGTTCTGCACTGTTCACTCCACTTCCCTTAAAAGCCAAACCTTTTGTGCTGTGCAATAGTTTGTGGGGAAAGCTTCAAGGATTGTACACTTCATGATTCTGATTGTCTGACAAACACAAACTAGACACTATTATGAAGGCAACACATGGTTGTTGATTAGCTATAAAGTGTAAGAGCTTCAGGATTAAATGGATAGATTGTAAAAATGCATGTTTTAAGAAGCTGGAGGAAATGTATTTTCTTGCAAGGCAGGAAACGATGAGTTTCGCTGCTTCTTCTGACCAGAAAAGGCAATAAATGTACCAACTTTAACTGTGAGAAGAATCCATTGTTATGTTAGTTTTGACTTGTTTGCACATACTGCTACCTACTAAATCGAGAAGTCTGGATAAAAAGGGGAAATTGTTTTATATATTTTCCAGCTCTGTGTCAGCATAAAAAAAAAGATAAGACTACAGGAAAAATATTTGTATTTCCACATTTCTCTCTTTTTCTGTCCTACCTTTCTTTGTCCCTTAAGTCATTTTTCATTAAAAATTTTGATTCTTCATTTCTTCCTCACTCCCTCATGGCCTTTCCTTTTTTCTTTGTGCTCCTATAACATTGTGTCTTATTTTTCTTTCTTCTGTCTGTGCATCCATGTGTCCTTCCTCTCTTCCCTCTGCTGTTTTTCTGTCCTTCTATTCATTCTAGTCCTTCTTTCCCCTTTTTTGTTGTCTTCCTTCAATCCTTCTTGGACTTGTTTAACAAATTTTCTCCCCCTTATTCATTCAAACCTTTATATCTTGCTTTTGTCCCCTTATGTGTCTAAATATGTATCCTACCTCTCTTTATTTTGTCCTTTACTTAATACCTCTTAATTTTCTTGTCTCTGTTTTTCTCTTCAGTCTACATTTCATTCTTTCTGCCATTTCTTCCATTTGTTATCTTTTTCCTTATTTCCTTTCAACCATCTGTCTTCCTCCCAACTCCATATCCTTTATATTTTCTTCTGCTCTTACTTTTCTCCTCTATCTGTCCATCCCTTCTTTCCCACTACTCATTCTATCATGTTGTCATACTTTTATTTTTTTTCTTCCACTATCCTGTTTTTCCTTTTGTTTTTCTTCTTTGTGTTCTGATCGTCCCTCCTTGACAATCTAAGTAAAAAGAACATATTCAAGGCTGTTCAAAAGAGCAATGAGCTTTGATCAATCTGGTTACTAATATGATCACAAAATATTCCATTGCCATTTATCTGGGGATACTGTAACAATCAAAATACGCGTATACATGCCAGGAAGAAGCGTCTGCAAGGGTTCATATGTAAGAATGAAAGAAAAACATTAGCTGAGGTTACATTTTTTCAGAGATGGATTAACTAAATGCCAGTCACTGTAAAGAATGGTGGCTCAGGTATCACAATATTGGAATGTTTCTCTAAATACTTGAAAAGGTCATGTTGCCTTGGACTGAAGGAGAAGCTCCTGAAAAGAATGTTTCCAATAGATCAAAATCCCAGACACATCATCAATGGAGCATCATCTTGATTCCAGATGTTTGGAGGGAAATCAAACAGACTGATTCAACAAAAAATACAAAAATAAATTCAGGGGAGAATTTAGAAGAATTGAAGAATTTAGTTTAAACTGCCTGGTCTGAAATTCCTGCTCTAAGGTATTAGAAGTTTGTGAACTCACTGATGTACAACAGCTCACACTATCACTGATTTTACTAAATACCTTTGGGATTTACAGGTGCCTTAAATCTTAAAACATTTCCCAATTCGTATGGTATATCTTGAGTTTATAAAAATGTAGACATTATTTTTAAACAGTTAAACAAACCTTAACCCTAGCTTTCTGTAGCACAGAAAAAACACTGAATACATCTTTGGTAACACTTTACATAATCACCATTAATAAGTGGTGCAGAGACCATTTCTTAATGATCAAAAAATTTTTGATTAAAAGGTTTATTGATTATTAATAATCATTTATAAACTGCATCCTAACCATTAATAAAACATAAATAGGCCATATTACCCTGCCATGTAAATTTATCCCGTCCCTAACACCAGTGGACTTATGGTTTAGGGCCAGTGGGGTCAAAAGTACACACATTTGTTAATTAATTTGAAGTATAGATCCTGCAGTTTAAAAACACTCTGGTAAAATTTGAAGTATCAACTTGACTCCTGGCTCAAGTAAAAGTGAAAAAGTATGTGCTCCAAAAACTATACTTAAAGTATAAAGTAACCTTTATAAAAACAGCCAGATGCCACTAGGATGAGGGCGGTCTTGTTGATCTCCATCTCCCAATACGCCTGTATCCGACCTTTCAGACATTTCTAAATCTTTTTCTGAATCAAACATTGTAGCATGGCATAGACAATTCAGTTTGAAGAACACCTGCTTGCTTCTGATGATTTCCTTTGGCATCAGCACAAATTTGATGAATAGCTAATATTTATAAATATTAAACGGAAGCCAAGAGTAATGAGTAACGTTTGTTTTAAAAATGTAAGGAATAGAAAGTACTTATACTTCTGTGAAAATGTAATGAGTAGAAGTCAGAATTAGGAAGAAAAATAAGTAATGGAGTAAAGTATGGATGACTAAAAAGTGTACTTAAAGCTACAGTGTGTAACTTTTAGCGACATCTAGCGGTCAGACTGCAGACTGCAGCAACATGACCCCCCACCGCTTCTCCCCCCCAACAGTACGGCGAGCGTTACGGGACAAAATGTCTTCCACTACGTCCGCATCACCTACCTTCTCAAGTGATTAGGTTTGTTTACATAGATAATTTTACAGATAGTATTTCATTAGTCTGTGTAGGGTATAGATTTCATGTAGACTTAAGATAATAAATATACCCGTTATTTTTTCTACATCGTTGTGACGTTTTGGCGATCTCGCAATCGCTAGTTTGTTGGCTCTTCGCTGCCGTAGCGCAAAGATGTCTGCCTCCATGGCTACGAGACCCGCTCCTATGTAATTATAAATAACGAATTCTAAGGCAACGCAAATATTAAGGTTAAGAGGCTGAGCTCGTAGATGATGATAAATAACATAGTTATGTATAATATATTACATTTCTGACTGTATATCCCTGTAATTATTACACACTGTAGCTTTAAGTACAGTAACAAAGTATTTGTACTTTGTTACTTGACACTTCTATTTAGGACTGCACAGCGGGTAGCGCTGCTGCCTTGCAGCAATAAAGTTCTGGGTTCCATTCCCAGCCGGAGCTCTTTGTGCATGTTCTCACCGTGCATGCTTGCATACTTGGCCTTCCTCCCACTGTCCAAAAACATGACTGTTTGGTTACTTGACCTCACGAAATTCTCCCTAGGTGAGTTTGTATGTGCATGGTGTATCTTTGTGTGGCCCTATGTTGCCTTGCGATAGACCGGCGCCCTGTCCAGGTTGTACCCCGCCTCTCGCCGGAGATAGGAATAGGCCCCACTGACAAGGACTAAGCGGGATGGATGGATGATGGATGGACGGATGGATGAATGGATGCAGTTTACAAATAGTCTAACATTCAATGGTCTCTTTACCGTTCATTAAATTAGGGGTTTTGTTAAGTCTAACCACATCTTCCTTTACATTAAGATTTGGATTAGAAAAAAGTTATTATTTTTAAAGTACACAGCAGATATTTAAATCTACGTCAAGTTTTTCCAAAATAAGTATATATGTTTTAATAAAACAGGTAGGTGAGACACTTTGCAAATTGAATAAGACAATTTACATTTAAGAAAAGAAAAAAACAACAACCACAAAATGTTATTTAAACAGCAGAATATTTATTTATCTTATTTTAAAGGTAAAAATATTAATTCCATTTAAGTTATTTAGCTACCCAATATAAGGGATAATACACAGATTTTTAGATATTTTTTTGCAGGAATAGTATTGTTTAACTACTATAAACTATGATTATTTTAGACCACACATTAGTCAGACACTTTTATATATTAGGAAAAAGAACAAAAATAGTGAGCAGGATATCCCTCCTGCTACTGTGAATCTACGTATAACATAATGGCTTAAAAGGCCATGCTGACATCACTTGACTAGTAATTGAGTGATTGTTTTCAATAGTCCTTATTACATTATGTTTTTTTCCCCTCAAATAAAATGCCATTTTCTTTTCTTAACTTTTTATTTTCCTCTCCTCTTGTCCTCCGACATCTCTGTGACAAATTTCCACAAAGGCTGGCACTTGGGGAAATAATAGCAAGAGTCCCCTCCTTAACTCCACCTCCATTCCACCAATCACCACACCCCATTTACATTCACTCCATTCATTCGAGCAACATCCTTCTAACGCAGTGTTATGACTAAATATGAAATATGGTAGCAGGGTGGGGGAAACTGAATAATGTCGGAGAACAGCTGAGCTTTGGAGCGTGGTGAATACTTTTATAGCAATTTTTTATATATAAATCATTATTCTTGCTGCTCTCTTTCTGCTCTCTTGCAGTGAATGAGTGGTTGCTAAAATAGCCCCCCCACACCCCGCTCCACCCCCCTGGATGAGCGAGGAGGAGAAACGAATGTCAGAGATGGAGAGTGGAACGAGGCAAGCAGGAGGAATAACGGAAACGAGGAATCGGTCTAAAGGCTTCATCTCATCTGAGAATCTTTCATGGCATTGTATAAAGAAAGAAACACTGGTCATTTTTTTTCGTGAATAAGAGAACTTACAAAAAAAGACTCTTCTTTTCATACATTGAGAACTGTTTTAACCCTCAATCCAACACATTCTAACAAGCCATTTCCCCACACTGTATGACTACATCTATATGAACATTTTGATACGAATGATTTTTTTTTTTTTTTTTTTGTGGGTGGTGGGGGACAATCTAAAAAGACACTTAAGTGTTAAGAGAAAAAAACAAAACTATTATTTAAAGAAATTATTTGATAGCCTCCTAGCCAACAGGACAACCTCGGGACTCTGAAGCCTTTGTACATAAAAGAAGCAGCCATCAGTGGTACTGTCCAAGAACAAACATGAAACCGTGGGTTGACTCTAAACAGGAAACAGGACTCACACAATCATTTCATCAAGGTCACCCAACAGGGCTTGTCATCAGCAGAGTGGAACAAAGACAGCACAGCCTTACTTAGTCATTTTCCCAAACTGAGTCATGCTACAGGATCCAACAAGCCCATGTCGGCTCGGAGCGTCTTGGCCTCGTTTGTATATATTATTACTATTATCAATACTGGAGAAAAATGATGATGTAAAGAAAAAGTGATAAATAACAAAATAAAAAGATATATTAAAGAGGATTTGAAAAAAAAAACTCACAAAGGTTAAGAATTTTAAACAGCTTTGCACACTTTGAATTCTTGTGCGGGTTCTCAGTGTGAGCTGATGCCTTTTTTCTGTTTTCTTGTTTACAATGGTCATACACTGTGTTTGAGTAATGTTATCAGCCCAATAAATGTGTCTACAAAGCCTATATAAAGATTCTACGTCCCTATATATGTTCTGCTTTCTTACTGTTCTACTTTCATATGGAAACAGAGCGATTCCACCTTAAACATGGGGTTCTTTATTAGGAAAAGGTCACACTTCTATGTCTCATCTCCTCTTTTATGTCTCACTGTAAAAGTGATTTAATTGCTCTCAAACATCGACGCAGATGGCACTATGATTAGTGACCCTGAGCATTAGCCACCCCCTCCCCCACTGGCCATACAAGGGGAGAACTAGAAATTTCCTGCTGGCACTTTTCATTAGGGGTTAAATTGATCATTTAAAGCTATAGCCCATCTAGTACTGCCACCTGCAGGTGACATTCGGTGTAAAGATTCCATTGTTGTCCGCTTAAGTTTTGAAAGAGCAGACCTGGTAATTTAATGGGATCAATTTGCATGTGGGAACAGTGCTAATACTTGTACAACCCAGTAATTTGGTACTAGTACATTACCAAAACCTATGTGTTAAAGGGGCTTAAAACTGCCAAAGCAGTTGATTTTAATTCCTCAAACCACAATGAAATTCATAACACACACCACTCCAATGTATAACATACTTTGCATGAATAACTATTTTATTCATTTTCATTTGCCAGTTAATAGTAGCATGTTTAACCATAAATCCCCCCTGCACACTGCCCTTTATCAGAAAGGTCTCCACTGAGCCTTGTTGCCTTCATTGTTTGCTGTACCTTTGACATAGTCATTGATGAGAGTCGTACCGCAAAACATGAAAAGAGCACCTAAAAGTGGATAGCCAACTATTTTTCACTGTTGGTCGATGAAAAGATGGCCCTCTGGATAAAGCAGGACACCAACCGGGTGTTTATTCACCAAAAATAAACATCTTTACAAGCCCGGCAGAGAACCCAGCCTTTGATAACCTACTGCACCTTTCAATTGGGGAGTATTGTCCTAGTGGTTAGAGCTCTGAGAAGGTTGCAAGTACCAGTTTCAATCTCCACAGCCTCCACTCTGGGTTCCTGAGCAAAACCCTTAACCCCTGATTGCTCCCCGGGGGCCACACAATGGCGGCCAGCTGCTCCCCAAAGGGATGGGTCAAAATGCGGAGAACAGATTTTCCCATTGTCGGACAATAAAGGGATTTACATTTTGTTTTTTAATTGGTAGAGCTACCAGAAGAGGAAAACATACTATAGACATTTTCTAAAAAACAATTTCTAAACATTTGAATTCCAGAATAATACCAGACCCTATACTTCCAAAATACAATTTTATGATTCACAATTACTAAATGGTCACTTCTTGAACCTCTAAAAGTTGCTCAAGCCCCAAATATTTAAGCATGAACTCCTTGAAGATGAATAGACAGAGGTAAGTAAACATCACAACAACACACTGAAAGGCACACCATTGAGTTCCTTAATGCATATGAGTTATTTCAAGGGATTCCTCACACTACCAATGCTACGGGCGGGGCTACTGCTTAGGACAAGATTGACCGTCATTGGCCAGGTCATTTGACCTGAAAGAACATATCACTCTATGTCTGCAGGCTCTTATAACATCATGGAGCTAAGGCTTTTGCTCTACTATTTTTCCTCCTGCCTGACTACTGGTCATGGGCAGGCTGAAAGAATAAGCCGGATGTAAAACCAATTCTCTTTTCTCAACTTTATTATTAGACTGGTAAGTTTACATTTTGCTCCTATTTTACGGCAATATATCTTTGTTATTATTTTCAATGTTTATTAGACGCAAAATATGGGCAGCTACAGGTCTAGCGCCTCTAGTGGCCAAAAGTTACACAGTGTGCCTTAAACATCAGTTCTTCAATTATTACAATATATATTGTAGTGACCATGCTTTTTGTTCTCAGGATGTGTTCATCAGCACAGATGCGAAAAATGTTTGAGAAACAACAACTAAGAAAATGAAATACTAAAATCCATTTCTGCCATTATTTCCTACCCACAGAACTTTACATGCCTGATTTAAAAGTAATGAAAACCTTCAATGCTGTCAACAACAAACCCTTATAAATAGAAAAACATCCTAAAAAGGTAAATATAAATATAGTATACTATAGTATATGTATAGCTGACTGAATACGGTGCTAATATACAACTGTGGCAACATAGAGACATACTGAATGTTGGTGTAAAAGAAGCTGAGCCGTGTACTTTGGGCTACAATTTTAAACTGCTCAGCAGGAAAAATCTCTACATTGAACTATTTCACACTGAACACAAAGCGGAGAAGGACATCTGACAATGGTCAAAGCAATGAGTTGCGAGGACAGGCAGCAATCCAGCTGCAATAAGAGCGGCATGCTGGGCGTCCTTGTGTGGTTAATGGTCCTGTAACACCCGGTTTTATTTTGTTTTATTTTGTTTTCTAAAGCTACAAGTGTAGGCATTTCTCAAGAGAAATATTGTAAATGAAGCTAAAACATGATGAAGTCTGTCTGTTAAACTGACCAACTCTGTGGAAGCTCTGTGACCACTGTTCAACCATCCGTGGTGCTGAAAAGCACAGATTGCATGGATGACTTTTCACCTTATATTCAAGTCATTTATTTGGAATGATGGTTATTGGTAAAACCGACTGCTTTTTAGCATACACTTGATGCATATTTGAACAAAAACTGGACTGTTTTACCAGGTTGAAGAATATGATAGCAGAAAAGGTTACCAAGGGGATGAGAGTGAGAGAGAAGGAGGCGGCAGAGAAAGAGCAGCAGGTGAAGAGAGAGAATGAAAAGGAGAAGAAAGCACCACAGCTATTAACAACGGTCTTTTAGTAAACCCTAACTGCTACTGCTGTGTGGGTGTGTGGTTGGAGAGTGACATGAAAGACGGATAAAATGCAACATGACCGTTCAGACAGCGGAGTCTGATATGTATTTGATTATGAACAAATGGAAGTGGCACAGCTGAATTTTTTGGGGTATGAAAAGGTCAGAAACTGGCCGATCACACTGCAATGAAAAAGAGTGACATGAGTCACATTTACCTACAGTGAGAATGTAGCCAAAGTTGTGTAGAAATTATGGTCTACAGATCTGTAACCCCCAAATTCAAAAATGCTATCTTAAGAAATGATCAAAATAATTTTTTCTAGTGTACATTTCCCAAAAAAAGCCAGTTGTACTTCTTTCAATAATTATTTCCTCTTTAGCTCTACAAGTCGATTTGCTGGTATATTTTGGGTTATGTTCAAGGTTGACTTTTTCAGAGATGGTATCCAATTTTCTTTAAGCCTTCTATGCTTCAGTTGTGGAATGAATCTGTTGACATTACATTTGATTTTATTATGGTATTTGAGTGTTTTTAGAGACCAGATACTGCCATGATCTCAGCACTGCCTGGTCTGATTACTCATTTCACACACCTGCTTAGCTCCACCCAGTTCTCCTTTTGCTCATCTGATCCACCTGCATTGCTCTCTATTTAACCAGCCCCAAGACCAGGCATCAGTGCCAGATTATTTTGATCTGTCTTGGAGACTTATTTCAGCTTTCCTTAGTTCTGACTACCTGATACTGACCTGCTCTGCATCTTGACCTCTGAGCCTGCCTGTTCCTGTCTGATCTGTTTGCCTGACCTTTCTTCTCCTGCCTTCTACCTGATCTCTGCCTGCTTGTGTACCGACCGGATCTGTATCCCGACCACTGAGTCTGCTTGCCCTCGTCCATTCTGTCAGCTGCTCTGTGTACTGTACCTGGAACTTTTACCCAACTCCATCTTGGATTGTCTTTTGGCGCCTCACCAGATTTCTGACCCCCTGGCTCTGAAAACCTACCACCTCACAGACAACGGCTTTAGCTTCCCCCTCTGTATCATCCTGCCTACATCTGTCTTCTCGGTTCTGACCTTCTGCCTGTCCACTGACCGCTCACCACTTGAACTATAAGACCAGGTTAGTGACTCTCACATTCGTGATCATCCACTTCCAGAAAGACCTGGTCACTAACCTGCTGTCTCCAACCACAGAGGTGCCTGCCTTAGACGCCGACAACGATCACTCCAGTTCTGTTTACAATAAACCTTCTGAGACTGTATGCTTTCCTTGAAAACTGGATCCTTCAGTTCTGAGCCTGACAGTTACAGTATGGCTTAAAAGTACACGTTGGATGGTTCTCTAAATGACTGACTTAAGTTCTTTGGATCCGAAATTGGTGTTATTTAAAAGTCAGGGGTATAGAAAAATTAAATGTCTGACATTGAACAGGGCATGCCTCCTTTGAAATGCAGGAAATGTGTGAGAATAAACATGATTGAAAAAATTACTCACTTCATTATAGAGACAATTTGTCACAGCATTTCTAAAGTTCTCTCTTTAGTCTTTGTTATTGCTTCAGAGCATC
This sequence comes from Cyprinodon variegatus, assembly GCF_000732505.1. NCBI lineage: Eukaryota > Metazoa > Chordata > Actinopteri > Cyprinodontiformes > Cyprinodontidae > Cyprinodon > Cyprinodon variegatus. Next base: position 373,500 of record NW_015150791.1, read on the forward strand.
TGAAACAGCACCATAAGGAGGTTTTAGAAAGAACTGAAGTAGTTCTATTGTCGAGCCTTTGCTTTTTCACATTTACAGCCAGAGCAGAGACAAAGTGGAAACTGTCGGGGTTACAGTGACATGTCAGAGTCCTTCAGATTAGATCACCAAGCATCAGGGGGTAAGAAGAGGAAAGCTTCTCAAACCCACCAACTCTAGTCAGAAAACTATTTGGTGTATTATATAATGATGCTATTCTACTAGCAGTCAAAGAACATGAGTAATACATCTGTCAAAAGACAAAACATTGAAAGACGGGACTTACTTTTTGATGATTTAATTTATCCATTGTATACAGTTGCCCTTCAAAGTGTACATACATTTCCAATACACACAAAAATTAGAATAAATAAAAAGGACTAAAATAATAAAACTGAGAAAAGTATTGATAAACAAAAATTATAAAACATGCAAATCATATAATTTTGAATACATATATTATGATTTGAATATATATATATATATATAAAAAAAATGTTTTCTCACCCCTCGTGGGGTGGTATGTGTCATCCTCAAGCTCGGGTCCTCTACCAGAGGCCTGGTAGTTTGAGGGTTCTGCGCAGTATCTTAGCTGTTCCTAGGACTGCGCTCTTCTGGACAAAGACCTCTGATGTTTTACCTGGAATCTGCTGTAGCCACTCTCCCAGTTTGG
>NW_015150791.1:375078-393542 GCF_000732505.1 Cyprinodon variegatus
TGGAACTGTGAGCTTAGTTCAAAATTTTGAACTATGAACTATGAACTGAACTATTTCATTTTAATATGTGTGAACTGAACTTTGAACTAGTTCACGTAGAAAGAGAACTTTCCCAACACTGTCTGAAAGTCCACATGTGCAGGAAAAGATAGCTAACAGTACAAGCATATAGGACGGCCTTACGTAAACATATTACCAGAATAATTGACAATTAGGAGGACCACTTATTTAGAAGATCAATCCAGAAATAAAAGATTGTCCTCTATACCTTTAATAATCATTTCAAAGCATATATAGCTGCAAGCAAATTAGACTCCTTTCCAGCCGTCTTTAGCACCTTATATTTTGAAATATATTTTTGCGCAAATAGTTTAGGGGTTAACTGCATCATTTCACCTTAAGGATATTAAGTTTGTTTCAAGCAATGTTATTGCTTATAGAAAGCCATAAATGCAAAGAGTTAAACAAATATTTGAAAGAAGCTCTAATCAGATAATACCAAATATAAGCCTGTAGTTAAAAAAAAAAATCCATCCCTAAAGCATGATACTGTGATCTGCCCATTATTCTAGTGAGATACTTTTCTTCCGCAAAGACTTGGAGACTGCATACAGATGGGATCAAGATGAACGGAGAACGGCTTTTGTCAGGGTACGCAAGACCTGACTTGAGCATACATACACCTCCAGCAGTGAAAGGATGTTTACAATAAAATGGTTTAAAACAAAGAACAGAATTATGTGTCGAAATTGCTTGAAAATGTATAAACCTTTACCCAACCATACGCATTTTATTCTCTTGAGGTGCAAACTGAAAGTGACATTGTAAGTAATATACAGGCACATAATCAGCAAATAAAATGTAGTTTTCGGGGGGGTTTCCCCTACAATTACATTCTAAATGTATTTTATGTTCATGTTTATAATTTTATCATCAATATTGTTATTTGATAAAAAAAAAAAAAAAACAATTATTACATACTTTTTGTACACACTCACTTTCTGGTTCTTTGCCTCATCTTCACCTCTGTGCCACATTTTTTCCCTGTAGAGATTGATGTCTGATTAAATTGCCAAGGCTGCCTGAACTAATTCTCCCAGAAGGACACAGAGAATCGGTGGGCAGCGGAAATCCAGAACATGCTGGGTATCTAGGTTTTGAAGCCTTACTTTTCAAAATGTTTCTTGCTAATGTAATTTCTGGTGTCCCCTATAGGGGATGCCACTACCAATCTCATGTCTGTCTCCTTCACCCCCAACCTTTTTTCCAAGATACTTCCATTGTTTTTCATTCATTTACAACCCTTTTTATGCCCTAACGCTAAACCTAACCGTTACCAGTGTATACATTTCACTCAACTTAATCTGCTTCATTATATCAGAAACTCCATAACAGACATAATGAAGATTAATCGCCCAAATAAATTTCAAATATATCAACAATCTACCAGTGACGTAATGGCGTAATGACGTAATGTTTTCACACCAGTAAAGCGCTTTGGACTTCTTGTGTGGTCCAAACCAAAAGTAAAGTTTTTCGGATAAACTCTAACTTGCAAACAAGGCCATAGAGGGGAAAATCACTGATTCCATCAGAAGTAATGACCAGTGTGAGACATAGCAAAGACCTGTAAATGGAGGGAAACTTTTTTAGAAATACTTTTTGCTGCATTGCTTTTCTGTGGGTTTCTATGGTGAGGTTTTTCTCCATTGTCAAACTTGGAACAGCATTAACGAATGCATACTGCACTTAGCTATGCATAAAAATTTGCTTTTCTAAGCACAAGATGACAGATCATATAAACCTTAGTACAACATTAAATATTGCTATAAACTCTGCTATGATGGCTGGTTTAGTTCAGAGAGAATTACGTTGCCTTTTATCAGGCTGGATCAAAATCAACTGTGTTTACAGTACGTCAGCCGCAAACCCTTCTAGAGTATATTTGGAATTAACCAAGACTGTTTCAAAAAGTGTGTCTCTGTCAACATTGGGGGAGAGGTTACTGGAGGACCCATGTCGGGAGCCAGAGAAGAGGAAGCAACTAACAACAACAAGCAACGGGCAAACAGTGACTGAACATGAGGTGTATAAATGGGAGACTGAACAAAGACCAGACTAATCAGCAGATTGGGAGCAGGTGTGGACACAGGAGTCTAGAAGGGAGCTAAGGAAAAAGAGACTGACACAAGAGGGCAGCAGGTGGAAAACAATACCTAAGAACTTGATTACAATCAGATATAACTAGAATAACATAAAATGAAACCAATAAACTAGAAAACAGAGAAAGACATTATTTAAAGTATAACTGAAAACTCAAAAAAGAGAACTGAACAAAAAAGTGCAGTCATGACATTCTCAGTTGGTGGTTTGGTCCATACCAGGGATCACTAGAGTGTACTTAAACCTCTAAAGTTCGGACCAAGTGGAAAAACAAACTATGGTCCATTTCAAGAGGACCAAATTGTTCAGCTGTGAGTAGATCCAAAAAGGTTTATGACACTTATAAGGAACACTGGCTCTATTCTGGAAAATGCTCTGGAAAGTTTTGTGGCAGTTATGCAAAGAGGGATGCTTCATAAAATGAAATAATGTACAACCTCATCCTTTTAACAATACAGTATTTCACTACTATAGAGCACACCTCACTATAAGCCACAATGATGACTTTTTTTATGGAAACACCAGCCACACTGATATCTATGAAACTGTCTCCAATCAAGGAGAACTAGGAAGTCTGGAGAGCATATGCCAATGATTAGTTCAGGGATCTTGGGAATCTTGGATGCAGTAAAGATAATGCTAGTGAGGGACTCATGTTTGGGGGATTTCTTCTCTCACTTTGAATCCAGTAAGTGTGGGTTGATCCAGAGAAGAGGGGACATGTTGAAGAGTGGACAGGTAAATATTCTTTGGACCCTGAGGAGCAATGGAGCGGACTGTCACTTATTTCCAGGAGAACTTGAACGGTACATGTGGAGATTTATCCCCTGCTCAGTGTGAAGCTCAAACAATCCTTTCAGGGGAAGAAGGCCCAAACACCCAGTTTGCATCCCCTGCTCAATTTGAAGCTCAAAGGATCCTTCCAGTGGGAGAAGGCCCAACATCCAGTTTGCAGAGTGACTTCCTGCCGAGAGGCAAAGACAAAAAACAAGGTTAAAGCTCAGAGAGACGAAGACTCAGTTAGACTCAGTGAAACAAAGACTCAGGTTAGACTCAGCTAATCTAAGCATGGCTAGAGTACCCAAAGCTGGCAACCACTCTGGCGTAGAGGTAGTGACAGACGACTGCTTAAGTACTCCTCCAGATAATGATCCAAAGAGCAGGGAGGACCAACAATGACAGGGCACCACCTGGTGGTGGAGGGAGAGACAGACACAATACAGACAACACAAACTGGATTCCTGACAGGGGAGAGCTTTACCTATGGCCCCTGGAGTAGAGATGTAGAAGAATGCTAGCTCCTTTTAGCTTGTTGGCTTGCAGCAGTAAGAGCTTCTACTGAAAGATAGGGCTTCTTCCACTCTTTATTCCAGCTCTGCAGGAGTTGAACCCAGTCTCTTTATTGGTTTGACAGCTTTAATGCATCAAATATGCATCCAAAATATGTGAATTCGTGAAATTATTTCTGTTATGCCTGCTGCTAGCATGTTCTTGTGCTAAATGATAATTAGCCACTTGTTCTTTCATATCCAACTTTGATTCCACCTCGGGCGGTTGACAAAAATGTCCAGAAAAGTCGCACCTTCTTATAAGCGCATATAAGAAGGTGTGTGAGACACTGTTAATATCTTAACAACTTTTTATTTTTATTTTTTTCTAAAGTAATAACATTTTGGAATTTATGATATTTTTTATATCTGGTACCGGATCGCAAGGGCAGCATCTCGGCCAAGACTTGCAAACGTCCCTTTCCACAGACACCACCTTCAGTTCCTGTTGGGGACAGCCAACATCTCTCTCACTCGTGAATAGGACCCCAAGACACTTGAACTCCTCTGGTTGAGGCAGGAACTCTATTCCAACCTGCAGAGGACAAGCCACCTTTTTCTAATAAAGAACAATCGCCTAAGACTTATAGAAGCTGATCTGCCAACCTAATTTGCAAATTGCTGCAAAATGCCCCAATGCATCCTATGGGTCCTGGCAGATGGAAGCCAGCAGAACCATGTCATCAACAAAAAGCAGAAATGAAACAAAGGCCAACCCTGCCAGAGTCTTAATGCCTGCAATTTGGACCAGACTGCTATGATGATTTTGAGCTTTGAATAATCTTAGATAGAAAACAACTCTCTAAATTAATACTTGTTCACCTTACTCATATTACCTTCATTTTAAGGCTTGGTAAGAAACCTATTTTATACAGTCCTTCTCAAAATATTAGCATATTGTGATAAAGTTCATTATTTTCCATAATGTAATGATAAAACTTGAACATTCATATATTTTAGATTCATTACACACTAACTGAAATATTTCAGGTCTTTTAGGGTCTTAGTATTGATTATTATGGCATACAGCTCATTAACCCAAAATTCCTATCTCACAAAATTAGCATATTTCATTCGACCAATAAAAGAAAAGTGTCAACCTTCAAATAATTATGTACAGTTAAGCACTCAATACTTGGTCGGAAATCCTTTTGCAGAAATGACTGCTTCAATGCGGCGTGGCATGGAGGCATTCAGCCTTTGGCACTGCTGAGGTGTTATGGAGGCCCAGAAGCTTTGATAGCGGCCTTTAGCTCATCCAGAGTTTTGGGTCTTGCATCTCTTCATCTTCTCTTCACAATATCCCACAGATTCTCTATGGGGTTCAGGTCAGGAGAGTTGGCAGACAATTGAGCACAGTGATACCATGGTAAGTAAACCATTTACCAGTTGTTTTAGCACTGTGTGCAAGTGCCAGGTCGTGTGGAAAAATGAAATCTTCATCTCCATAAAGCTTTTCAGCAGATGAAAGCATGAAGTGCTCCAAAACCTCCTGATAGCTGGCTGCATTGACCCTGCCCTTGATAAAACACAGTGGACCAACACCAGCAGCTGACATGGCACCCCAGACCATCACTAACTGTAGGTACTTGACACTGGACTTCTGGCATTTTGGCATTTCCTTCTCTCCAGTCTTCCTCCAGACTCTGGCACCTTGATTTCCAAATGATATGGAAAATTTGCTTTCATCCAAAAAAAGTACTTTGGTCCACTGAGCAACAGTCCAGTGCTGCTTCTGTGTAGCCCAGGTCATGCACCTCTGCCACTGTTTCTAGCTCAAAAGTGGCTTGACCTGGGGAATGCGGCACCTGTAGCCCATTTCCTGCACACACCTGTGCACGGTGGCTCTGGATGTTTCTACTCCAGACTCAGTCCACTGCTTCATCAGGTCCCCCAAGGTCTGGAATTGGTCCTTCTCCACAATCTTCCTTAGGGTCCGGTCACCTCTTCTCGTTGTGCAGCGTTTTCTGCCACACTTTTTCCTTCCTGCAGACTTCCCACTGAGGTGCCTTGATACAGCACTCTGGGACCAGCCTATTCATTCAGAAATATTTTTCTGTGCCATGCCCTCTTGCTTGAGGGTGTCAATGATGGCCTTCTGGACAGCAGTCAGGTCGGCAATCTTACTCATGATTGGGGTTTTGAGCGATGAACCAGGCTGGGAGTTTTAAAGGCCTCAGGAATCTTTTGCAGATGTTTAGATTTAATTTGTTGATTCAGATGATTAGGTGCATAGCTCGTTTTGAGATCTTTTTCATGATATGCTAATTTTGTAAAATTGGAATTTTGGGGTTTTATGAGCTGTATGTCAAAATCTTTTTAGTGTGCAATGAATCTAGAATATATGAATGTTCCAGTTTTATCATTACATTATGGAAAATAATGAACTTTATCACAATATGTTAATATTTTGAGGAGGACCTGTATTATGTTTTAATAAAACCAAGAACATAGAGAGGGTGTGCTTTAAGTTAACAATTACCTTAAAGATTTTCAATGTATCATAAGAAGGTGAGATGCTCATCTTAATGAAAGCTAGAGAATAAAAGGCAGTAATGTAGCTGTGTTATTATACCACCTAGGAGAAATCCATGATAGAAATATAGTAGTCTTAAAATCGGATATGTTCTTGTTATATTGTTTTTCCAGCACAGGGCTGGGAGGGTGCCCTAACGGTTACACCTAAGTGCCAAAACCCCAAACTTTTAGATAGTTTTCCCAGTCATTATTTGACTTTTGTGTGTGTGGCTCTGCTCCGGTTTTAGAATAAGGGTGAGGACCGGTTTCACTTTTTAACCTTCGGAGTGAGGAAATTTTTACAAAATGTTAGGACTAGGGTGAAGGTATTGGTTAGGTGATAGTTCTGACTGTGAAATGAATAGAAGGCAATGGAAAGTCCCCACAATGATAGTGCGCAAACATGGCAGATATACCTATATTGTTATAAATACTGGTTTGAGAATTGGATCTTTCACTTCTTTCTTTTTGAATGTTTTCTTTTTTTTGATGAGAAAGATTCTTCTTTAATTTGGTTTAATTGTGTTTTCGTTACTATATTTCTCTGTCTTTAATCTTTGTATATAATTTCTTTCTGTTGTCATTTGGATTTTCATTTTGCTTTCAAGTTTTGGGTAATATTTTCTCTGTTTACTATATTTACATAATGTTTGCAAAATCTGTACATATATTTTCATAATTACCTGTGAAAACAATACGAGTTTGGAATTTTGTGTATTGCAGCAGATAACATGGAGGCTGAGTGTGCCTGAGGGCCTCTGTTGGGGGTAAGTCTTCAATTTGCATACAAACTTGTGTTTGTTTAGCAGCTTGCTTTTTTATGGTGGCTTCTTCCTCTGTAATGGTAAATGTTTTTAAGGCAGTCTGTTGGCAGGGAGGTCTGAGTTTGAATGGAGGAAGGAGAGTTTGAGGGAGAGTTTATGTAAACCATTTTGATGGTTCACATGGATACTGCTGTCTGAGAGGAAATCTTTGGGTAGAAACACTCAGATAATTATTTTGCTCAGCCAGATTCTACATGGTTATTACAGATTGGACATAATCTAGAAAGATTTCATTATTTCCCTCTGTTCTTGAAGGTGGAAGCCTGTTCAAGGCTAGTGTTACTGTATTATTATCTTCAGTCTTTTACGTTTATGACTCAAGCAGCGTATCTACTTCAGGTAGAAATATTGGGAGAGGATGAGATCTATACCAGCTGCCCGAGACTACCTGAGGTTGGGCCATTGATCCTCCAAAACATATAACGAGCAGGTGTTTATATTCAGTGGGCAAAGGGCAGAGGTGGGGTGTGCCCTTGGTGGGTTGGCAAAATCGACACAGAGATGCACAAAGTTAAAGTCAACTTAGATTGGCCAAATGTCATGAAACGAGGACAGATGGACCCAGTATTTGTCATGATCTGGCCTGTTTGCTCACCCTTAATTAGTAATTCCTCTCACCTGCCCTTTTCCCTCCCTGCCTTAAGTATAATTTATTCCTCTCACCTGTTTCCTCTGGTTTATATCCAGTTCAGCAGGAGCATTCAGTGCCAGATCATTGCTTGTCTTTCTGTCAGTCTTTCTGTTCAGTTTTATTTGGTTCATGTCCTGGATCCTAGCTGCCAGTGGAGAGAGGGTTTTAGTGTTTGTCTTGTCTCCTAATTGTCCACTGCTCCTTCCCAGCGGAGTCCTCTGGGTTTTTGGCTCATTATCGGGGGAGGTTCAGTTTTTATCTAAGTAAGCCTGGCACCAGGAGGTGACCAGTTTAAAGTCCTGCTTCAAGTTCTGGTTCCTACGTCCAGTCTCGGCTACCCTCTTCCACTGAGCCTTCTCATCTGCACCTGATCCTGTCTGCTCCTGTGCGTGACCACCTGGTCATGCTTCTGGTCCCAGTCAGACTCTGAACCCTCCTGGAAGCCTGTGGATGCCTGGAAGTCTGGATCCTGCACCCTGTTCCTGCCTGATCTGGATCCTGCCTGTTTCTGTCTGTTCCTGTCTGCTCTGGACCCCTCACCAGGATCAGCCTTCAGCATAACCTCTGGGACTGCAGCATTGGGGACACTCGTGGTCTGGACTGTTAAACCAGGTAAGTGACCAACCCAGATAATCATAAATCAGTTTATCGTGGTCACTTACCTGTGTTTCCTCCCTAGAGTGTCTGAGATTGGGCGGTGCCCCGCCCCCCCACCTGCAGTGTCCGCGAGCTACAGCTCCGCTTCGTTTTGTTTTATTTAATAAACGTTTGAACTTTCCTACTGACTGTCTCTCCTGAATACTGGGTCCATCTGTCCTCGTTTCATGACAGTATTCAAGGAGAGACATTCAGTAGGGAAGTTCAAAACATTTATTAAATAACAAACAAAACTAAAGTGGAGCTGTGGCTTGCGGATACTGCAGGAGGGGGGCAGGGCACCACCCAATCTCTGACACTCTGTGGGAGAAACACAGGTAAGTGACCATGATCATCTGACTGAAGATGATGATCTCAGTGAGTCACTTACCTGGTTTAGCAGTTCAGTCCATATCCCCTTGAGGGGGGGTGCAATCCAGCCGACTTGTTGACAGCTGACACGGCTGGCGTCACCCAGAGTGTCCCTGGTGCTGCAGCTCCGGAGGAGTTGCGGGAAGCCGATCCAGGGCAGGGAGACAGGGCAGACAGGAACAGACAGATCAGACGGTATCCAGATCAGGCAGTAACAGACAGGTGACAGGATCCAGGCAATAACAGGCTCCCAGAGTCTGACAGAGTTCAGAAGCGTGGCCAGACGGTCACGCACAGGAGCAGACAGGATCAGGTGCAGATGAGCAGGCTCAGTGGCAGAGGGTAGCCGAGACAGGACGTGGAAACAGAACTTGATGAAGGACCTTTAAACTGGTTTCCTCCCTGGAGCCAGGCTTACTGGGATAAAAACTGAACCTCCACACATATAGAGCCAAAAACCCAGAGGACTCAGCGGGGGAGGAACAGTGGACGATCAGGAGACGAGACAGACACAAAAACCCTCTTTCCCCTGGCCGACAGGATCCAGGACATGAACCATGAAATAAAAATAGCAGACAGGCTAACAGAAAGACAAATAATGATCCGGCCCTGAATGCTCAGGCTGAACAGAATATAAACCACAGGAAACAGGTGAGAGGAATAAATGATAATTGAGGCAGGGACGGAAAACGACAGTTGAAAGAAATAACCAAATAAGGGAGAGCAAACAGGCCAGATCATGACACCAAATAAACCATGTAAAACATATTTTGGGGGATTTTGAGAGGAAGCTGGTGTCCCGACTTTTGCCACACATCTGAGTTGCAAAATACAGTAAATAATAAAAAATATAATAATTTTTTATTATTCATCATGAGATACTTGTCCCATTACCTATTGGAAGTAAATCTTAACTGACAATCTTTTTAAGTCTAATGCAATGTTTACATTGCGATTTCACCTGCTAATTCACTTTTGATCCTTCACATTAAGGTCAGATGGTCCTATAAAGTGTAAATAGATGTGTCTGACGCCTCTGCTGCTCCTGTGTTCAATGGCAGACAATGCCTTTGCTATATTTGCTGTTATATCTGGTAAAAAGTAGTTTTAAAATGCTTCTAGGTGAGAAAGTCCCCCTCAAAACTTTATCTGAGCTGTCAGCTCATCAAGATTACGATCCTGCTTTACTTCGCTTTCGGAGTCGCACATATCCCCCTTTACCGGCGGTGCGCTGTCACTGGGAGTCCCCAAAAACAGCTGCCTCAGGCCCAGTTGCCTCTTGGGGGTTTCCCTTTCTCTTGATGGTGACTGGAAGTGGTGACTGGAGTGTTAGCATTTTGCTACAAATTGCCTGCAACAAATTGCAGGCACCAGGATAATAAAAGCAAACATATTGTGCCGCAGGTTTGAACATTTTAAGTTGATTTAGGCATTAATAAACAGTTTCAGAGGAGTGATCATAGCGCTCTGCCTGCCAGCTCTCAGATCAGCTTCTCTGATTGGTTAATGTGGCTCGTCAAGCCGCAAAAATTCAACTTACAGTATGCAACTCCAGCATCTGCTGCGGATACTCAGAAGCTCATGAAGTGCTGCTTTATCTGCACAGATGCATCAAGATGCGCTGCTCCTGCTGTTCTAGATGCAATGCAAAACCTTTTGATGCACCTTGATGTGCTTTAACCATGCCATTGCATGTAAAATGGCTGCCTCTGCTACCCAAAACACATTAGGTACGAAATTAGCATAACTCTGCTATGAATTTGAATACCTGTAGACCAAAAAAATTAGACAAAGAGTTATATAATTAAACTTCACAGCTTTATCCGTACCATGCTGATATTGAATTGTATTGGGATACTGAATAGAAGATAGCTTATAATTTTGTTCCAAAGCAAAACCCCAAACCTTGATACTGCAAAGTACATTTAAATTGCTGCCAAAACATTTGGACATGATTTAACAAATATACTAGAGAGAAGGAAGCACTGCGAAAGGAAACCATGACTATATCTGTTGTAAATGGAACATATTTAAAATATAAAATGGTAACAAATATTACATGTTAAAAATAAAAAGGAAGAGATTATTTTTAATGATAATTACGTAGATATTGTTGAAAAGAGCTATACCAGCAGTCGCTAAAGGAAAAAGATTGGCAGTAGTAAATTAGAAAATAGGACAGAAAAAAATCTGCAACCCTTTCTTATCACTCTAATTAATGAAATTAGCATATAAATAGATGCATGGCCTTTACATTCACTTTGTCATAGAAAATTATTCATCACAACAACCAAGATGTTGTTGGTTTTACAACTACAAAAAAAAAGAAACTTGCCAGGCCTGCATGTCTTTTTTATGTAATCCCTTTTTCTGTGTTGCCCTCCCCAGATAATAGAGTTTTAAAAGAGCTCCATAAACACTTCAATGCTCTGTAATGAAGATGTCATAAAATTGCTTTTGATATTGCTTGGGACCTTCTATTTATCATTTCAATACATGGACAAAGAATTAAAGTCTATTTTTTTCTTTCTACTGCCATGTTAACTGACCCATTTGGCCAATAGGCATACACACATAACCATCCTCCCCCCACACCCACAGAATGCAGCATTATTTTCTATATCAGGAGAGAAACAGCATCCATTGGATAAACCAAAATAATATGTTTTCATTAGCTTCAATTTTTCCAGAGGAGCCTTCTTGGATATTAAGTTGTCAGTATCTGTTGGACCAGAAATCATATTAAAGCATGGTTTTACTGATCGACATGAAAAATAAAAACAATTATTAGCTATAATTTCACCATGGCATGATTGCAAAAGCATTTTAAACACTGTGCTTTTTAAACGACATGGAAGGCATCATAGGAAAGTATTGAGTTTTGAAAACTCAATACTGCCAGAGAATATAAAGAAAGACTTTGGTGGATTTTCTACTGGAATGTTGCCTTTGTGTTTTTAGTGAGAAGGGCGCATGCACAGTTATTCCCCTTCAACATCAGAATGAATCCAAGCACACGTTGTACAACCTAATCAATATGGGATAGAGCACCCATGAGGGAATACGAGACCATTTCCTTGAGAAACCTCGATTCAAAGATAAGAAAAGCTTTTTCCCTCATTGATGTGAACTCTAAAAATGAGCAGTACTTCATACAGGTTGGAAACTTTGAGGGCTTTTCCATGATCCTAGAATGCATGCATACAGAATTATTCATGTGTGTTACTTGTATTAGTTTTGTCAATACCTCTCCCCGCAAAGATGTCTAAAAATATTGCTTAAAAATAATGCTTTATAACTCATTTGCAAGTGTTTATTAGATATTTATTAAATCGATGAAGAGACAGAACTGATGGGTTTCTTGCCAAATATTGAGCCTAATTTGTTTTTGTTTTTTTTATTTTAATGTAAATAAAAATTAAAGGAGTGTATTCAAATTATTTACAGATAGAAAATTAAGTACAAATATATATGATGAATATTAAACAAAAAAAAAGATCATGATTTTTTATATACCAGTGTGTTGCATAAAAAACAGAAAGTCCTTCAGAAAAACTATAAATAAATATAAATCCAAAACCGTTCTTGTTCTTCTTTCTCACTGTCTATTTCTCAAATCAAAATCAATAAAAAAAAAAATCAATAAGAGCTTGTTTATGTGTATAGCTAACTGACTTAAAAAAGTTATGAAAAATGTCCAAAAATATTTTTCCTGTAGGACATATATTTATTATTGTTTATGATTCTGAAAAATATATATAAGATATATATATCTGTCTGGCAATGGACAGGATGGTTTATTTGATAGAGAGATCTGATTAAATGTATTTATTTGTTTTTTTATGTTTTAGTCGAAAAAGTCTTATCTAAAAAGTCCAGTCCTTATTGCTCTTCCTTGCATCTATTGATATGCCCTCTAATAAATCAGGACAACGGAAAATCAGGTGCCCTAGTTGCCGTAAGACCAACTGTTCATTCTCTTCCACGTTTTTCTATGTTAATTTAGTGCAAGAAGATGCCCCTATTTCTGAAAAAGAAATTTGTATTGTTAGTTTATTGATGATTGAACATTATATAAACATTTGAACAAATTCCATCAACTGATTTTTTTTTTTTGTAACAGTCTAGACCATGGTTCTCCTGGGATCTTTGAAATGAGCATCTTGTGCCATAGTTTAGTTCTAACAGTTTTATATTTGTTCATGGATACTGGGAGGGTGCTTTTATTTTAAGTCCTGTGATGTCTGCCTTTTTGTGCGACTGTTCAACTTCATTGTTTAGAATTTCTGTATAACGGATGCAACCTTCACAGTTGGCATGGCTCCACTCAGTGTTTACTGGCACAATCTGGATCAGATCCTCAGCGCCTTCTTGTTTGGAGCTCTTTTAGTTAGCAGCTGGAGGGGCCAAAAAAGGCTCCTCGGTGTGTATTGCTTTGAGACCAAATATAGCTTTGACTATATTTCCAACTGGAGTGCACTTGAAATGGCTTATGAGTCAGAGGATATTTTGTACCGCAAAAGTGTTGCTTAAAACATACTGCAGTAAATATTTCCATGAATGTTGGCTGCATATCTTGCATTTGCATCTGTTTAATGAATATATTATCTAGTTTTCGGTGAACAGAATTGATCGGTAAACAAGAATTTCATTTTAACTTTAAGAAATGTTAACAGTGCTATTACACTGGTATGGTTATGAGCAATTTGTGACTCAAGGATGTAGGTTGAATTTTTGCCTCTAACACAAATAGAGAGTGTTGCACTAAACAGCACCAACACATGAAAAATATATAGACTTCAGCTATTGCTTGTGTTTTATTTATAAAAGAATGAGTCTTCTAAATGAGTAGAAAACATATCATTCAACATATCATTCAGTAGGCCAACAAGGTTTTGATGGAATACTGTATAAAACCACAAACTCAACGCTATTCCTGACATTTTGAATTGAAAAAGCTTCCTGGATGGGAAGTCCAGAGGATTGTTTTTAATTTTCTTTTTTTTTTGGAATGACTATGACTGTTAGGAATCCAGTTTGTGTGGGTTGTGTTTTTTGTGTTTTCTCCCTCCACCACCAGGTGGCGCCTGGTTCTCGTTGGCCCTTTCACACACCTGCGGATGGTTTCCTCATTACCTGAGGACTCTTAAGCTGCTGACTGCCACTACCTTGACGCCAGAGTGTGTGCCAGTTTTGGGTACTCTAGCCAAGCTGAGTTTTACTGAGTCAAACTGAGTTTTGTGTACCTTAGTCTTAACCTTGTTGTTTTTTGTCTTTGCCTCTCGGCAGGAAGTCATCCTGCAAACTGGATGTTTAGGACCTTCTCCCCCTGGAAGGATTGTCTTCAGCTTCAAACTGAGCTGGGGATTCAAACTGGAGGTTTGGATCTACTTTTCCCCAAAGGATTGTTTGGGCTTCTCACTGAGCAGGGGATTCATCTCCACAAAAACCGTTCAAGTACCAAAGGAAATCTAAGTGGCAGTCAGCTCCTCTGCTCCTCAAGGAAACACCTCAACCTAGGTAAACCCTGTACGCCCTCCAACGAGTAAACCAATTTCTGGAACAACCCACACCGACTGGATTCAGAGACTGACACCTTTTCTGGAAATGTGAGTCCTGTTGCTTTTTCTGCCTTTTGCAAATCAAAGCTCAAATTTCCCACTGAGCCTGAACTAAAAACAGAAACTTCCCCTTTTACTTTTCAGTCCCGGTTTGCCAGCGTTCAGAGCAGCACTGGATCCATCTCTACTAGTTTTCAATAGACCTGTTAAAAATCCCCTGGTTCTTCTGAGTGGTTTTCTGCATGTGGGTCAGATCATTGAATAAGATCATGACAATGACTTGGATGACTGAGAATCTTTACCAGAATTCAGTCATTCAAGCACAAATTGACATTAGTCACGGTAGTGACAGAAGTGAGACTGCCGCACACAGGCACCACCTGGCACCTTTAATCACCATCAGTGGTGAAGTGGGTGAAGTATTTTGCCCAAGAACACAATGACATTGACATCCAGAGCTTAAACCAACAAGTTTTTTGTACCAAATTCTTACCAAGGTGTTAAAAGACAACAGCACAAAGATTCTTGAGTGGCCATCCCAATGACCTGAACTCAGTATAACAGACAATCTTTTCATAGAATTGAAGGAATGTGTCATACATATCTGCATTAGGCACATCACTTTTTTAATGAAAAAAAAAAATTCCAGGATTATGTTGTAGGCAGCTGGTTGATAGACAGCCAATTTATGGACGTTTGATTTAAGTCATATGGATAAAAAGGCAGATCTACTGAATACACAAGAAATGTATGTATATTGCCTAGTTCAAAGGTTCATTTGGAAAATATATCTCTAATCATTCCACCATTTGTTAATCAATACACCCACCTATTCATTTTTCTTTATCCTTTCTGAGCTTCAGAGATCTGTAGCCCATATCCACCAGTCATACAGTCATAGGGCAAGAGGAAGAGTACCTCTGGGATTTGCCACCTTTCCATGACAGAAACACAGAGGAAGCAGGAATTGGTGCAGGAATTAAAAGACTGCATTTCAATCCCCTACAAGTGTAAATAAAGATGTCCTATATGTTTCTGGCTTTAAAGCCACCTGGACAGGTTTTCTGATTCTTAAATCTGTATAAAGAGACTCAGGAATGTTTGGATCCTAGCATTGAATATATTTGGCCTCGACTACTTCCATTTTATAGCACTATTAGGTGTTATTTAAGACAGCTTTTATAAATCTTGCTCAGTTTTTAAAGCTACTGTTCTGTCCACATCATCCCTTTTAACATCTAGATGTTTATTTGTTTTTTTTACCCTCCAGTGTGGGCCTGTCTTTAAATCAGCAGGGTTTAAATTCTAGCCCCTGCTCTGCCCTCTGTCTTCCAGCCCTCATTAAATACTTTTTTCTCCTAACCAGGTTAGGATGCCTATTCCCATAGCCCTAATACAGATATAAATAATGTCTCAAAGTAGAGGTGAGCATGCTCACATGTACTTTTGTTTGCTGTTTGATCCATGCCCTATATATTAAAGATCTGCAATGAAAAGATAGCTGAGAAGGGAGGTGGAGAATGGGAGGTTTTAGAGGCCACGAATGCCCAAGGTTATGGAGGCCATTATTTTGCCTGATCTAAGAGATGCAGGATTGAACCAGAGCCTGAGGACGGATAATAAATAGGCCAGATGATTCAATGCCCCAACCACCTACTCCAACCCAGCCTCGCACCACCACTTCTCTCCAAATAATCAGTTCTACCCTTCTGACTCCGTCGTAGATCTCTGCGGACTTGCCCGCTATCTGGCCCTGCCAAAAGGAATGGATGTTATGAGTATGTGTATAAATTGCTGCTCTCACATTTTCAGGGGGGACATTTAATGATATTACATTAATACGAGTGTAATAAGGCAGAGGCACACTGGGAGAGTGAGCAGAGTGGAACAGCTGCTGGGCCAAATCAAAAATGGGAAGTTTGTGTGTTGACTCAAGAGATACACCTGAACAGATGTCCTTCCAGCGCAGAGGGGCTTTCAATCAGTCCAGCTGCAGGAGAGTCAAACTTCTCTCCTTGACTTAAACAGTGAAACACTGGAGGCAGTACTTCTGCAAATGAAATAATAGTATATCGACTACAGTTAGATTATATTCTTTAAAGGAAAATCTAATCTATTTTGCAGTATTGATTAAACGGTTGTTTTCAGTGTGGTGTTATCACAGCAGGTGAAAGAGGAGAAAGCATTTGTTTCCGTCATCCTCTCTGTGCTCACACGCAGTGCATTTTGCCATCAACAAAGCTGCTGTCATTCACTTTGGATTTTCCCTCTTTTAGACCAAAGCCATGAATTGTAAGGCTTTAACAAACGCATAGAGGCTGCTCCTCTGTACAGCTTAAATATCCAAGGTAACAGGTTACATGCACAGCTCTGCCATTACCGACATGTGCTAAAGAGCTTTCATTGGCAGCTCTTTTCTCTCAATCGATGAGCGCTGTCTGCAGATAAACATGTATATAAAAGATTAATGTAAGAATGGGTTTAAAACATGAAACACAAGTTCAGCTGACACAAGGCTTTTCTAGATGTTTAAATGCATTAGATGTAGCCGTTGTCAAAAATGTTTTTTGTCTTAACAGGCTATGTGATGCTGAAAAAACAATCTTAAACAATCCCATTTGACTTGGATGGAAGAGTTCACTTAAAATCTTATCACTCAAGAGAAAGACCTACTATGTCTCCTGTACTAAGTTTATCATATGTTCAGCTGAAAAGAAATCTACTAAATAATACAATTGGGCAGATACTGTGTATTTCATCTTTTACTTCCTGAGCTGGTGTGTGTGTCGGCAAGCCACATTCTTAGGGCATACAGTAACTACCTAAACATGCCTCTATGCCTTTAATGTTTGTTTTAATCAGGCCATATATTAAAGGAGGAAGAAAAATCTATGTTCCCAGAGTTTGTGAGTGACATTTTACTTTATTATTACCATTCTTTTGAGAAGGTGTATGTATACGAATAAGGGATTGGGTTTGTGGATTTTCAGGTATCTGTGTATGTATTTAACACTGGCATGTCAATTTTTAAGATGTAAGGAATCCATTAGAGTTTTTGATATGTTTTCTTGCCTGTATTGGGATTTTTTTATTATTATGTAGGTAGTTTGTATTACATGAATTGTATTGTGTATTTTGTATTGTGCTGATATTTGAACCCCATAGGAATGTCGATGGAAACTAGCCTCAGGCTTATTTTGCCATATTTACTGCACCAGGTTGTCTCTTTGATAACATGCACTGTACCATAAAAAATAAATGTGTCTAGGCTAAAAGCAATAATCAAGGGTTCAGTGAGGGACACATTACTGGACATGGCAGAAGAAATTCACATTGTGATTACTGTAACCAACAGTGTTGATGGCTAAAGGGTTTATACCAGGGCCAGAACTTTAATGTGTTAAATATGAGTGATCATAAAAGTTAAAATAATCAGCACAATTTATTGCATTTTCTTATACGGTGTTGGGGCAAATCACTAAAAAAAGTAGCTAGTTGTATTTACTAGTACTTCTCCAAGAAAGTAACTGAGTTAGTAACTCAAACAGTAACCTGAGAGTAGCCAAAGTAACTCTGCAGTTACTTTTTATGATCTAAACTGTGGAAGAATTTTGAACTTTCCTTTTATTGGAATTTTGAATACCTTTAGAGCAGGGGTCAACTTGGGCATGAAGGGGCCGTCCAGGACCACATAGGGTGCCTTAAGCATCTTCTTAAAACAGATCAACTCACCAGAGGGCTATGTTTGATTTTTTTCTTTTTTTTTATTCTGTTGCTCTTCTTTTTTAATCATTCATAGAGCATTTCATCACATTAATCATTTAGAGCATTTAAGCATTTATAGAGATTTCAAAGTCACAATATCTGATATAAAATCATATATCAAAATAAATATTAAAGATATGTTTATTATGCCTGAAGATTAGATGAACCCTGACCCCTTCAGCCATCCCAGATGAGTCAAAGTAGCCCTTGACCTTGACCATGAAGTAACCCTTGGCTTTAAAAAGGTTGGTGACCCCATGAACTAGGGGTTCATTCATGGAGTACAATGTGTTTGCTATTAATTAAAAGCTTAAATAATAAAATGATCTACACATCTGAAAAAAGTGAAAAATAATCTGCATTATTTAGATGTATGTGGTTTGACAAGTGAGTCTCAATTTGATTATGTAAATGTGATCATTTAGATTACAAACAGCATAGACTTAAGACTACTTTTATTGTCATTTAATATACACAGAGTGTATTAAAAATGAAATTTGGTTTTGTACATCTTTCAGACAGTGAATGAGCAGCAGTTTAGCGAGGGTGAGGAAGAGTTTTTGTATATATATGTATGTATCTATGTATCTATGTATGTATGTATAGATAGATAGATAGATAGATAGATAGATAGATAGATAGATAGATAGATAGATAGATAGATAGA
>NW_015150791.1:393872-406806 GCF_000732505.1 Cyprinodon variegatus
GATAGATAGATAGATAGATAGATAGATAGATAGATAGATAGATAGATAGATAGATAGATAGATAGGTTGTGCATATGTCATCATTTATTTTATATTGAGGAGGAAAAAGGATTTTTGAAGCAAGAAGGTAATTTATTTTGTCCATTTCATGCTTTTTGATTAAAATGTGATTACTTTTGATTAATTAATTACAGACCATGTAATTAACTCCATTAAAAATTTTAGTTGAGGCCCACCGCTAATATATAAATGTGTACTACAGTTTGTCGGCTGGATAGTAAAGCGGCAAAAACACTAATTTACCATAAAATTATTGCCAGTGTATATAACATTATAAAAGGAGTTTAATTTACATAATTTGTCTTCAATAAATATCTCACTGTTTATGCATTTTAAACAAAAAAAATTCCAACTAAATTAATTGAACTGCATAAGTCTGCAAGCTGCAATGTTTCTGCTTATCTTTGCTTTATCCTTCCTCCATAGATCAAAATAAAACAAAATCCTCTAGTTTTGAGTTTTGTGTTTTTTCCTTCGCATTCTATGCTTCCATATCAAGCAAAACCAAAAGCAGGAGAGTTAAGTTTAAAGTCAGCGGTGATGAAAAGGCCTACTTTAACAATGCTGGGCCAAACAAATGAAGGACAAACTAGCTGTATGTGCATATACACATATTCACAGATTCTCTGCAGACTGCCTGCTCAGCTCCAGGAAAAAATGCTGCAGCTATCTCTGAATAAAATATTTAAAGTTTGCCCCCGAAAAGATAGCATTACACTTTAGTTTAGTTTTATAACAGAGTGCTGTTGTTGAATGGAGCTATACTCTTTCGAATGACATAAGCTGCACATACATGCATCATTTTGTATGTTTTTCAAAATATACAAAAAAAAAAAAAATCATCCACCAGAATTCTAGCTGCAGGGTTTTGGATCAGCAGAAGGCTTTTATTTTGTTGAATTCCTGATACTTACAAATATCCAGCCTTGAAGTAAAAAATGCATGGAAAATATTGCAAAAACCGGCCTTATAGCTCACCTTAATTGTACATTTCATTCACCTACCTATCTTCTGCCTGGCTCCTAATTATCACTCATCTCATCCACCTGCTAGTTCTGCTTTATATTCTGCTCAGCCCAGCTATAGGGGCCAGATCATTGTTTGCTGTCTGTTTGTCTCATGCCTGTATGTTTCATTAGTTCTAGTTACAGTAGTTCGAAGGTTCATGTCCTCGTTCCTGACGGCCAGTGGATTCTGTGCCATTCTGTTATGTTTATGTTTTGTCTTAATAAACATTTTGAACTTCCCTACTAACTGTCTCACCTTGAAAACTTGGTTCATCTGTCTTTTGACAAATTTTCATATTGACATTGTTTCTAAAAAAAAAATAAATAAAAAATTAAAATTTTTTGATGTGAAACAAAGAAATTCTAGAACCCTGTTGATCACGGATTCAAATTTTTTTTTTTGTTTTGTTTTTTTAAGTTGTTTACGGGGACAAATAAAATTTTATCTAAATGAAATTACTGACTTTCCTACAGCAGTCAAATCTTTTTAGGAGAATATTTTAATAGCCTGTATCAAATGCTGTGCTGAGATCTAATAGAACACTAGTCAAACATCCGCTCCTGTGAGAATATCATAAGTGACTTTCATCAGTGCTGTTTTAGGACCATGATGAGTTCTAAAGCCTGACAAACTCTTCAAACAGTTTTACAGTGAAAATGCCCGCATACCTAATTACACACCTTCATATTATTAATTTTATTAATTCTCTATATCATCTTGAATTAAGAGAAGGTTTCTTGAGTAAACCTTTAAATATGTTAAAGCCTGTGGTACATATTTCAATACTAGGTTAATACAAGGATAGGTTAATTAAATCTAAAATGGCTAGAAATCAGGGGAATTATATATTTAAATAATTTAGCTTTGTTTGGATCCAACATAAAAGCTGAAAACTTAGATTAATCTAATAATTTCAATAACTTAGAAAGCTCAACTGTTCAAACAGAGATTTAGACAGAGATTGAAAAGAGAGAGAGAGAAAGAAACTATAGTACAGCTAATTCCAGGCTAGTGATTCCTCACCAAAGGGAGTAAAATAATAAGAAACACAAAGAGTTACAAAAATAAAAGTGCAGGATTAGAAAATATGTTTAAATATGCTTATGATTTGTTAAAATAACTCACAGATGACACAGTAAAGTGATTTAAGATTAAATCAAGAGGGTATGCAATATAACAGCTCACTGATCAAGCAAACACTCTTGCAGCAGAGACAGGAACTGTTAAACTGCACTTCAGCATAATCCAAGGTAGGACTGAAGGCAACACCAGCTATCAGTTTTTTGTTTGCGTCCATATTTCTCTAAACGTGAACTACGTCAGAAAAGGCAAACTTGCAGCTCATTGAGTGGTGCATTACGGCTATATTTATGTTTAAAATAGTTGGTGTATAAAAAAGTATCCTGCGACAAACTGAAACTTCTGACACTTCTTGAAGGTCACTCTAACAAAATGAATGTAATGTGCAGAAGGCGCAGGTAGAATTCAGTTAAGATGGTTTCACAACAGGATCATTAAATGTGAGTTAAAATTTATACCTAAATGCAAAGTCATATTTTTTATGAGGAACCAAATTAGGAGACTGTTTGGATTACTTTTCCAGATTTCACTGTCACACTTTAAACATGGAGCATCATTTTACCTCTTTTGAGGTAACTCCAAAGAGTTCCACAAAGGTTTAATAATTCATAACTACAAGGTAAACTCCTTAAAAAATCAGGTAGAGAAGTTGGCATAATGTTACTAGAAAATCTATACTGTATCCAGTGTTTTGGAACATTGCCATATAGAAAAGGGGAGTTTGTGAAAATGTACCTTTGAGATGTTATCACTATTATGCTACTGAAAACGAAAATCTTAAACAATATTCTGTTTTAGGCCCAAGCTTACAAGAAATACAGTGCAGCATATGGAAATTCAAATCAATCAATTTCTTTATTGTCAACTGCAATTTGCATTGTAATCAAGATTTCAGTTTCAGTACAAAACGCTTAACATCACATAAATCACATAAAATAGAGGGACCCTGCCGTGAGGAGGTTCCATATTAGCACTGCACTACAGTATAAAACTAAACTTTACAGTACACAACTCTCCACTGGTATGTTATTCATCATACCAGTGGAAATTGTCCCACAGTTTCCCCATTGTGGGAAAATAAAGGGATTTTTTACTCTATTCTATTCTACTGTATGAGCGATGCAAACAGCAACTTTTAAACAGAGCATGCACAAAGAGAAATGGGCTTGTGCACGCTCTTGTAGGCGTTCCCTCTCAGGATCAGGTACAGGGTTGCGCATGTGTTTTTAAATTTTGTTTAAGTGGAGTTGGGTGGGTCTTTTAAAAAAATTGTGAAAATCCTCCTCTATACCTTTAAGTTGAGAATATCAGTTTTTTATTGACCACACTGTCTTCACAGTGTACATTCTATACAAATACTGAACATGTTGCTTAGTACTTATATGGCACAAATATGGTGTACCATTTCAGTTTTACAATTAAATATATTCAATGAACTTGCTTAGAACACTACTATGCACAGCTGTTCAGAAACAGTTTTCAAAGACATGCTTTGAAAACCTACAGATCTATTCTCACCATGTTTGAAGGACCCATGTAATATAATTAAAATGTAATCAATTCCCGCTTTCAGAATCTTAAAACCAAAGAAAACAACGTCAGCAAACACACACAAATCTCCCCAACCATTCTAATTAATGTTAGGCACTACCCATAAGTGAGAAGCTATTATTATTGCAGGCAGTATGTGATCTTTTTTAATGTAAATAATGCTAGCATATAAAGATATCACATATGACACATACTCAACAAAACAGCAGAAACTGGAGAATTTAGTATTGATACTTTATAAGTGGAGTAACCTATTAAAAATCACAGAATAAAAAAAAATCATCAACCAGTAAAGTTCCGGAGACATTTTTAATTATTATATGTTACTTTAAACAGAATTTAACACTGAAATAAAATTAAGTTTTTATGAATCCGCATTATACATTGAATAAAAAAAAAATACTTAAAAAACATAGAACATAGAAAAGGTTTTTTTTTAGTAGAGAACAAAAATCGCCCAGTTTGGTGTACAGACAATTTCCTGATTCACATATTTTATAAAACACTTCCACTGACCTTTTTTTTGTATTTATTTATTTTTTATGGCTTAATGAGAGAGGTGAGATTTACGCTGCCCTGCAAGGCTTTGAACCTGGTTTGATTGGTGACAAAGCCATTCTCAAGCACATACTGTATCAGGGTGCTCATTTGTGAGCCTGGATCGATATTTATTTTTGGTTATGTTTATGGTGGGGAATCCTGCTTCACTGCAGTAAAGTTTAGCCAAACATACTCCAAATGGGTCATCTTTAAGCATGCCATTTCACTTTTCTTTCTCTCCGCAGTTCTTCCAGCAGTCTACACTTTCTCGGCTCTCTTTCTCTCATCATCGTCTCCTTCTTTCTCATTGCCCGGCTTGCCACAGGTTTGCCTGTTGCGTCTAAAAGTAGCTAGCAGCAGAGACCCTGACTGACACCTCATTGGCTAATGTGTATCACATGTAGGCTGGTCCAGATTCTCTGGAGGGCTTTACCATATTAACAGGAGAAGCGGCGCATGTAAAATTAGACACTGTTTTCGGACGTTATGTGGTGATTTATAAATTTTCTAAATCTGGTTGGGTCCGGATTAGCCAACAGGTGGGTTGGGATCTGGACTGCGGTCCACTAATCCATGACCTCTGCTTTACAACTTAGTCTGCTTTTGCCAATTGCTTCAAAGAAACCCAACAAATAAAATTATCTTTGTATTATCTGGTGCAATTTGAATTAACTCCATTATTTCTTTGCACGGAACTATTTGAGTCATTGTTCATCTTAGACAGACAGTACCAAAGTCTCCATTTTGGAACCAAATTCCTCTAATGGGAAGCCAAAGAAACTCTAGAAATCATTGGAAGATTAATTGGCTCTATGTAACATAGGGTGATGCAGTTTTGCCTGCCTCCACCTGTTGCTGTCCAAGAACAGTCAGCTGGCTGACATACTGCTCCTACAATGTCCTCTTGCTTGAAAAAATGTGACCTTAGGATGTAATTCCTAATTCATACCTCTTTAAAATTCATAATTTGAAAGATGTAGCCAGCCTTGTCAATTCCCTAGAAACATTTCAATTTTGGAAATATGTTGTGCTAGGTGTATAGCTTTTCATCCATACTCTCTTTAGCACCTTCTTAGATAGAAGAAAAGCAAATCCAAATGAATGCATGGCAAATACTCGCTATTAGACTGCTCTTAGCTGTTTTTTCACATATTTCTCCTCAGCTGGTAACATTTTCTCTGGATTCTTTTGCTTTTCCTCTATGTTTCCTGGTTCTCCAGTGAATTTTATATTTCATTGATGTCTTTTATTGTTTATAAATGTCTTCTTCCTTAGCCTGCTTGTTACGGTAATCATTGATCAATGTTCACATATTTTCCTGCAATTCAGGGAGCTTTCTACATGTGTTTATATGTTACTGCTATATTTTCAGTTACTATTTGCTTTGGTTTATATAATAAGGTTTGTTTCCATAGTTAGATGTTAGAGTTTTTAAACATCTTAAGTAACTCTTGTTTGATTCTATTTAGCCCTTTTACTACCTGCTTCCTCTTTTTAATCAGTTGGCTTCATTATTTTAGTACCAAAGTCTTTTCATCCTCCTTGGTTCCTCCAAGTCAGAACTGGCTCTGAGTTTTGGACCCTCTTAAAATACTTTTGGATGTTCTGCCAGGCACCGCCCTTGAGATGCAGATAAAGTTACCCTTGCAACCAATGACAATGTTCCACTACAAATACAGAAGTGAAGAGGGATATATTTGTAGTGTAACATTTGTGCATCAGTGGTCACCAATGGTAAAAAGCACTGTGACACAACAGGGGCTCATGTGCTTGGGTTAATTTGTGCACAAATTAACAATGCATTGATGCTTTGACCTGAAACTTTGAATACAACACATGCGGCAGGTTAACAAACTAAATGGTGTCACTGAGCACACTCTGATTACCAGTGACCCTTTTCCTCAATCTTTCACACACTTCTAAACATAGATTGAGGCCTACTGAAAGAATTCTATGGTACAACTGCGAGCTATAAATCTCCAGCAATCTGTGCAGCTGCTTTAACAGCTCAGTGAGAGTCGCTGGCCTGCAAGTAACCAAAGGTTTAAAGGCTGCAGAGGGCCAGTGAAACATAAAGAAGTAATACCTACAGCCTGACCATGCTGCTTTCTTTACCTTAGTTTTACTAGACAACAGATGGACAACCCTTTCTTTGCTGTTTCATTACTTTGATCCTAAGCTTTATGGAAGATGTACACCCTTTTACGTTTTGAACTCTGCTGCACATTACGAGCAGTGAGTAGGTTTCTGCAGGCAACAGCACTGCTATTACTCAAAGTCACATAATTATCTGACTGTGAGTTTTGGTTTCTTAAAGCAGTTCTAAAGACCTTTCAGTTTTGGTCAATTTTGTGTCCCTCCAGTGTACAAAAACTGTATTATCTTGCCTGGAGGAAGACAGCATTTCCCATGAAGAGGAGCACTAGCGTGGTAAGATCCTGAACTCCTGGTCACCTGCAGTTGGATTGAACTACATTTCTATTTCCTGTGGCTGTGTGAAAGAGGAATAGCGATGAGCTAATGTATGCAATTGTGGTGAAACAATGTCATATGATGACATTGAAAATAAGAAACATTTCACTTTGGTTTGTAACGTATTCCTCATTCACATTAGTGAATGGTGTGTCAATGAGTTTACAGCATTGAAACAGATAAACATGTTTGATAGTTTCATAGTATATACATGTATAGATCGTAGCAGGAAAGTGCCGCAATGCCTGAACATTACCCCTGCACAATTTGCAAGAAGATACAGTAGCTCAGGTTACATTGTTACATTGACTATTGTTTTTATGAGGAATTGGCAAAAGAGGTATGTGAAGTATGCTGTTGGCGCAGCCAATGCCACAAGAATTGATCAGCTGGGTTAAGACAGAGGCAACATAAGACACAAACATGGATTACCATTTAGCCTGCATGCAATAATTTTTGTGAATGAGCTGCTGCCATTCATTGATAATTGCGCTGTGGTGTGTAGCTACAACCACATCCAAAAGTGGATAACAGGGTCAGTTAGGGACACAGATGTCAACACCCCACTTGTTCCTTAATTGACAGAAATATTACATGCATTGTACATTCACCCTCATTTAAAAAAAGTATAGTCCACTGTTCACATGCCAAATAGAGGTTTTGTAAAAACATCAGCAACCATATCTTTCGTAAGACTATAATGAAGAACAATCTTTCCATCAGATACAATAGAGCGGAAAAAATGGTACCTACTGTCAATGTACCTGATTGTCCTCAAAATAGTCACATGTGTAAAGTTCAAAGGTTCCATTAATTTCAATAGATTAACAAGATACAGGTTCTCCTGAGTTGTAGCAGATATAGCCATGTGTTTGGCTTCAGATGTTGATAAAGAAACTGTGGGTGGTCTTTGATTTTCATGAAACAACAGGCCCAGTCTCAGAAAAACTAAAGCAGTAACCAGTAACACTGCACCTGTCAGACACCCAGTCTGCTTTACAACAGGCCACAGGCCTCAAGTCCACATTTTGTGTTTTATAACACAACTCCTGATCCATAGCGCATTTCAGATACCTTGTGTTTTAGGTTCAGACAAGTATTTAGATAATATAGTAACAAGAACACTTGGATCTAGTCTAGTAGATGTCATTCAGATATCACTTCAAGATATCTCTTAGGATCAGCCGGTGCACCCTTATTGTCAAATGTCATTTTCGTTTCACATGGTGTTGTCTGTGGTTTGCAGTGAGTAATGTCAAATTTGTCAAGAATTTTTGTGATATATTTCTATTGATTCATGTTGACTTCTCCTTATGCCTGGGAAAAGTCAAAGCCAAGGAAATGTTTTAATCTCCCAAAGCCTTTCATTTTAACATTTCCGTAAAGCAGACTGCACATCTGTAAATGGCCTGGGGTAAAAGGCCAACTCAAACCCCCCGAAAAGTGCCAAAGGCCCGGGAAAGCCAAAAAAAAGCCCCCAAGCCAAGAAAAAAGGAAAAATTAAACAAGTGGAAGGCAAAGGAAAAACAATAAGAAAAAAATTTAAGAAATTTAAAAACTTACTTAGTGTTGCTTTAAGGTTTATTGATGTTTTTTTTTCCTGAGGTTTAGAAAGTAACATCTTTCAGCTACATTAAAAAGAAAAAAAATCTAATCACAACATCACTCCATAATGATCAATGAATTATTAATCATTATGGGGTCATCACTTGGAAATAGGACATTTTCATGTTACAACATGTGTGTTTGTATTGAGCCTTACTTAAAATCTGCCAGAAAGTCTGGAGAGTGGGAGTGGCTTGCCCAAAAGAGTGCACTCTTAGACAACTTTTATTTCTATTTTGCATACACAGAGTGTAAACAAAACAAAATTTCGTTTAGTATAGCTTTTCAGACAGTAAATAAACATTTAAATTCCCTAAAGTGGAGCAGTGATCAAATGTAAACTGTGGGAATACAACATGGTCCAAAAAAATGCATTGATATCAAAGATGGCTGCGCCTGAAGGCAGCGGCTTGCTACACCTCTGAAGAAATACACAAAATACACTGATTAAAACGCAACAAACTAGGCATCGATCCTTAACAAAGCATAATTTTGGTCCTCTTCCTATATTGACATCACTACTTAAAGGGTGCTAACATAACAACAAAGCCAGAGCCCTCTGTCTCCCTCCTTCCCTGATGTCAAAAGAACCTTGGCACACTACTAAAATTGGTCACACTTAAAAATAAAAAGACAATTTCAGAAGGAATTTACACATGAATTACTATGTTGTTACTACTTCAAGCAATCGAGATGAGAATTTATTTAGAATAAATAAAATAAATATCAATGGTTATCAACAAAGAAACAATGTTTTTTAATTGTCAGTTGCAGTTATAGGCCATGACCTGATATCACCTGACAGCTTTTGGTGACAAAGGTGCAAAACCTGTTACTTAAGTAGAAGTATAGCTACTGCAGTTTAAAAACACTCTGGTAAAAGTTGAAGTATCAACTTGACCTCTTTATGTCATGATTTTATCCAAAGATCTGACCCACATGCAGAAAACCAAACAGGGAGACCAGGGGAAGGTTGAACAGGTTTATTATGAACTGGTAGAGAAGGGTCTAGTGCTGCTCTCAACAATGGCGACCCGGGACTGGAAACTGAAGGGAAAGATCCTGCAGTTAGTTCAGGCTAAGAGGGGAATTTGTGTTTCGATCTGTAAAAGGGAATAAAGGCAACAGGACTCACTTTTCCAGAAAGGGTGTCTTTCTTTGAATCCAGTCGGTGTGGGTTGTTCCAGTAATAGTCTTGCTCGTTGGAGGGCGGACAGGGTTTACCCAGGTTGAGGTGTTTCCTTGAGGAACGGAGGACCTGACTGCCACTTAGATTTCCAATGGCACTTGAACGGCTTCTTGTGGAGATGAATCCCCTGCTCAGTGGGAAGCCCAAACAATTATTGGGGAAAAGTTGATCCAAACCACCTGTTTGAATCCTCAGCTCAGTTTGGCACTCAGACAATCCTTCCAGCGGGAAAAGGTCCAAAACATCCAGTTTGCAGGATGACTGCCTGCCGAGAGGCAAAGACAAAAAACAACAAGGTTAAGACTCAGGTGACAAAAACTCAGTTTGACTCAGCAAAAAACAGCTTGGCTAGAGTACCTAAAACTGGCAAACACTCTGGCGTCGAGGTAGTGGCAGTCAGCAGCTTAAGAATCCTCTGGTAATGAGGCAACCATCCGCAGGTGTGTGAGAAGGTCGACGAGAACCAGACGCCACCTGGTGGTGGAGGGAAAACAAACAAAACCCACACAAACTGGATTCTTAACACTTCACTCGATTAAAAGTGAAAAAGTATGTGCTACAAAAACTACTTAAAGTATAAAAGTATAAAGTAAGCTTAAAAAAGAACCAGCCAGATGCCACTATATGAATTGAAAGCTCAACTTTTCCACTATTCGGAAATATTTCTTAAATAGGGAGATAGGGCCAAGGATGGAGGAGGTCCTGTTGGTCTCTGTTGCCAGCTCCCAATACGCTCTCGCCTGTGTCCGACCTTTCAGACATTTTAACATCTTTTTCTGAATCCGACATTGTAGCATGGCATAGACAATTCGTGTTCGCAGTTAGAAGAACACCTGCTTGCTTCTGATGATTTCTTTTAACTAACCAATGAGTGTTTGTGTTATATGACTCATCCAATTACACTAGTTTTTACTGGATGGCGCCAATGATCTGCATTGGATGGCCCACATGACGTGAAATAAATATTTAAAAACATTAAACCAAAGCCAAGAGTAATGCGTAATGTTTGTTTTAAAAATGTAAGAAATAGAAAATACAGATATTTGTGTGAAAATGTAATGAGTAGAAGTCAGAAGTAGGAAGAAAAACAAGTAATTGAGTAAAGTATAGATACCTAAAAAGTGTACTTAAGTACAGTAACAAAGTATTTGTAGTTTGTTACTTGACACCTCTGTTTAGGACTGCACATTGGGTAGCACTGCTGCTACCCAATATATTAATATTTTTAATATTTTCAGTGCTCCCCAGCACTACTTAGAACTAAAGAAGCCTCTTGGATGAGAGGCGAAACGTCTTCTAAAAAACCTTACATTCAGTTACCTTGACTGAACTTTTTCAAGTTTGACCATGACCTGGATGACTGATAATCCTCACAGATGTGATCGGTGAAAAAGAATTATCTTCCTGTGTTCCCTTGCAATACGATAGAAATTAATTACCTGGCCCTTTTGACTACAATGCTCTGCATAGCCAAATATGTTAAGTTGATAAAGCCTGTTTTTCTCAGACATTTTGTCTCTCTCCCTGAAAAACTCCATCTATCAACTTCTGTGTGTTCAAGCAAGTGCAGCAAAAGGAGAAATAAATGTGTCCAACTCCCATTTAAACAATTACTGTATTGCATCTTACACTCCTCTATTACAGAAGGCATTCTTGCACTCAAGTGTGATCATTTTTAATAGCCTTGAGGCACTGTTGGACGAGACTTTGCACAATGTTTTTCCAGCATAGTCCTGGTTTGAGGCTTATCTGAAAATAAGCTTTTTTCCCCTACCCTTTTGTTTAAGTCCAGTGATCCAATTTGCTGTGAAAACCCCAGGCTTCTCAATCAAATAGAAAGAGTGCAGCCTTAATTGTTTTGTAGTTACGACAGCTTCAATTATAAATGGTCAAAGCCATGTTTCTCTCATCAAGACAAGCTCTGCCTCAAGAAAAATACATCCAGGTTATTAGAGCTGCCTTCACTGGTATAAAGTCAAATTATCTGCTGGAAGTAGTAAAAAAATTCTGTTTTTCTTCTTAGCATTGGATTCTCTTCTATTATCAGCTGGATTTTTAAGACATTTTTACTGAGCTCACACAGTAGGAGATTTCAGAACACCCCATCTTTTGAATAATTTAAGTGCCCTGGCTCTGTATTATCATATAGAAGACAGGCTGCTTTGATATTGCTTGTGTAGAAGGACCGCTCCTTATATAACTCCTCTGTCAAAGACAAAGCATGCCCAGTGGGCCCAATGACACCAGCATCAAATGATTAATTAAGAAACACATCCTTCAGTGACAGACATTTCAATTATTGTGTTTGCAAACTGAAAATGTTCAGGGTAACATGGTGCATTGAGCCATAATCTCAAGGTAGTACACTGAGATGGGCTGAGTTTGTGGTATTAGAGAAAAAAGTTTTAATACAACTTGAATAAACTTTCCTTGTCTGTTTTTGACTGAGTTTTATTAAACATTTACATTTTCTTTTTAAGCATCCAGCATCAAATAGTCTTTTGATGAAGAAATGCCCTTGATGTAGCCACTGTAGCAAGAAATATTTCTTACTGCAGTATGATTTTTTTTTAATCAATGGAAGATAACTAATGTAGTTTAAAGGTTAAATAACAATTATATTACTAAAACACTGTTTCCTGTAGTCGCAGATGTCTGACATTTGTCAGATAAGCTTCTGCATTTTGCATTTTTCAGGGTATTGTGGTGTTTGTTAGCCTCTAAAAACTATTGACACAAAATCAAAAATACTTGAGTGAGCCATGGTGTGCTGGGTGTCTTAGAACTAAAGGGAGTAGTTGAACAGATTATATGGCTTTGCAATTCGGCAAGACATTAAAATCTTTCTTAGTGTCATGATTTGGCCTTTCATGTCCTTCTGTGTTTTCTAGGTCATTGGTTTTATTTCCATTTTGTGATTTTCTGGTTGCTTTCTGGTTGTATTTGAGTTCTTATGTATTTCTTGTTTACTCTCTGTTGCCCCCTTGTGCCAGTCTCCTTTCCCCAAGCTTCCTTCTAGATCCTTCTGTCCACACCTGCTCCCAATCAGTTGATCACTCCATTCTTGGTTCCATTTGGCTTTTATACTCCTCCTATGGAGTTACAGTTTGCTGGATTCTCTAGATTAATTCATTCCCTCCTAGACCTATGTGTTACCTTTGTTTTGTTACTCTGTTCTTCGGGATTTAAGCAGTTGTTATAAATCTGCAAGAAACCACCTGAGCTCTCTGTATTTGGGTCCCCTAAAAACCTCCACACAACCTGACACCTAGATCACAATTAAAAGTTATATTAGCCACTGAGAGCATCCTCATAAATGGTTTATATTTACATGTATGTTTTTAGTGATTTTGGGCCATGCTATGAGAGTACATTTGCTTTTCTACCAAGGTTATCAAACAGTTTTCATTTTTTAACCTGATTTGTTAT
>NW_015150791.1:408137-443209 GCF_000732505.1 Cyprinodon variegatus
ATTTAGGGAATAAAGTAATAATAACTTTGTGAGCTCCCATGGAATGCTGGAAATATTGACATAAGCATTAGTAGCCATGAATGATGTGCCTTGTGGTTTTTCACACATTGACGACTATCACCTGAATTCCTTACCCAGGTATCCATGGAACATTAAAATCCTTGTTGCTCATTAAAAAAAGAAAATCATGAACGTAAGCATAGTTGTCATTTTAATCACTATTATACCTGTTTTTGCTAACTAGAGTTATTTGAGACATTTTAAAAGCACAAATAATACTATTACACATATAATAATAATATTAATAATAATAATTAGAATGCATGAGTCAAAGAAAATAAAACATGGCATTACTATAAATTTGGAGGCATCCAAACATACTTAATTAATTCTGTTAAGGACAGTAAATCATTGTTTGCAGTTGCAGTTTGCCATTTGCAGTTTTGCATCATTCTTTTTTTTTCATGTGTGCAGTTGGGTATCTCTGCTTTCTAGTCAATGTAATACTTAAAGATCCAGAAAAATCAAACACTACCTTGATGTGTTTCAACAGATATACTCATCAGCTGCTTATACATGGAGCAGTTAGATGATAATTCTTCTTACATGATAAGAAATGACACAATATCCTTACATTAAGTCAATGGAGGCAGCTGTTCTCTGAAAAAGGGGAGGCCCAATGGTGTTAATTAAATCCAAATGTCACATATTGCATCAACAAATGTTGAAACACATAAAACACATCACTACAACAGGTGAAAATAGCTGTTGTGCAGCGCTCTGAAATAATAAACTCCAGAAACCACTGCAGGAGTTCCACACAAGATGGCTATTCTGATTGAATGATCACTTTTGCAGTTCGACTCATGAGAAAAACCTCCTCACTCTCTGCCCACTTTCAGTCAGAAATCCTGAAGTATGTTTGCCATCAGCATAGAGTAGCCAGCTTCAAAACCTGCCCCTGCTCCATACAAATTTAGTCTACTGGCAGTAACTTATTTTGGTGCGTTATCCAATCAGGGCTCTATTTTCTCGCTGTTACCTCAGTAAATAGAGGCTTAAACTTCAACAGGGATTTCTCATAGAGACCGACACGCAGCATCCTGCTGCTCCACAGCGGAGGGGAGATCACTTCCAAGAGCGGCCTCAACAGCAGATTAATGCGCAATATGCTCATGAAGTCAAGTGCATCTTGATGCATATTTGATGCATTTTAACAACAGTTTGACAATGCATATTTTGCCAAGCCTAGTAAACTAGCCCCACTCGCCAGTGGCCAAAATCATTTTTGTCTGCGAGTGGTCTAGCCTCGATCAATGCCTCAGGCCCTAGAACTGGTGGGCCAATCACAACGCAGAAATGTGTTTTGAATTTCTGGATGCAAAGCGGGCGGGGTTTTGAGGGCATGACGACAAAGCTGCGTGACGCTGGAGAAAGCACAACAAGGAAGATGGCAACAACTATTGAACAGTACCATGCACTGTGGCAGCAGCAGCTTTCAATGGAGTGCTCCATTGAAGTTAATAGTTCTCTTTTCTGTTGCTGTTGTTCAATAAAAGTTCGTTTTAAGATCATTTAAGGCAAGAATATTATACTTTAAATCGTCACTATAAGTTCCATTTACCATATAACCGCAGCCCTCTTTCGGCATAGTCGTGTGTGAAGGACTGTTGGCTCTTATGGCGATTTTTGACTCAGCTTTGGAATCCGTTTTGGAAGGTTTAGACTTGGGGTTTTTGTTGAAACGTGAGCAAACGTGAGCATTAAAAGATCAGGCGTTACAGGTGTGGCAGAGGTCGGGTTTTCAGCTAAACATCAGGCCTTTTGGGGATTTTTGAACAGTTGACGTGTTTACTGTTGTATGTTGTCATTATATAAAGAAACTGAATTGAATTAAAGCAAGCTAACAAGAACCTAATGGTGACCACATGGGACAATATGCTGATATGTTGTGAGAAGTTGTTTATAAAGCTAAAACAAACTTAATTTCATTAATGTTTGGACACTAATATAATTTTATTGTTTATGTGTTTCATTATATTCTCATTACATTTCATTACCAAGTCCATGCCAAAGTGAGATATCATTGCATCATTTTATTGATCATGGTTTTTATTTGCATCATAGCTTAGTTTAGCTGAGCTGCACTGGTTTATTTTAAATATTTTGTACTCAAATAGGTTTTACTTGAAGTTAAATCATTTTCTTCTATAAACTCTTAAATTTTTATTGAAAGTTGTGATGGAGTTATTACATATGTGTCTGTATGATTTGTCTGACCAAAATTTGAGCTTGATTCAAGTTTACATTTGTTGTCCTAGCACAAAGCCAGTTTGGCATGTGTTCAAAGAACAATATAAGAAGCTATGAAAGTTATTTGATTAAATTACATATTTACCACACCTTCTAGGGTGGGCATTGAAAGCACAGCTATTGAATAACATATGGTGTTCTTGTTCTTGTGTGGACATTGAATATAAAAGCAGACACAAACAGATTTGATTCAAGAAAACTCACATTTCAGACAGGAAATGTCAAAAAAGTTCTGAGTTCAGGGCAAATAGACATGGCTGATGAGTAGCAAGCAACCGTCATAGATTGTGGACTAAATTTCACAAGGAAAAAGCCTTGCAATAAAGATAACATTAGGTAAGGGAGTGAAAAAAAGCACTAGCAGGGGCTCTTCTTGCTGAACTAGTGATTTTTCTTTTTTCTTAAATGGGAACTATTTTCTGATTGGCAACACATTTAACAGTCTGCATCCTAGTTTGCACTTAGGGAATACCACACATCCTAGGACATCAGAGCAAGACAAACTAATATGTTGGATAATTCTGATTTGTGATCAGAATGATATATTGAAATACATATTTCCTTCTGAAAAGCCCAGTTCACTCTTAGCAACCTATACATAACAGGATTATCTCATAAGATTATTTTAAAAGCCATTACGGGTGGGCCACTCGGTAGATTGGGGCAAAAAAATCGACGATTATTTTGCAGTGTAAACCTAGATTAAACACAGAGGAAAAGTAAGGAAGAGGTGTGGAGACCAATATGAGAGAGATCAAGGTAATTACAGTAGGAAGCACAGGTAGGAATATTAATTGCAAATGTAAAAGTAGGGAAAGTGAGGGAAGACACAAGGACTAAACTAAAGACATTTAAACACTTAAGTGAAAAATAATTGGAATACCCAAAGCATCATTTAAAAGGTTTATCACAAGAAAGTCTAAAACCCTATCTGAAGATATGTGAAACACATAAAGAACCCAACTTAACACTCAAACATTGTGACAGTTTTGTTGGGTCATATGTTTCTCATATGATATTTTGTAAGGGAAGGATCCACACTGAACACCAAATCCTTTTTCATTTATGTACGGTATGATAGATTGTAATAAAAAGTATGATGCATGAGTAGAATGCAGTCTTCACCTGAATCGTGAAATTCAGAGCAAAGTTTTGTTCTGCCTTTTATCTGGGTCAGAGTGAGTGAGAGGCAGTACTATTAAAACACAGAAAAAAAATTCTCTCTTAGGCTGAGTTTTTTTTTCACCATTTCTGTTTACAGCTGCACACCACTTCTTCAAAATCAGACACTGCTCTACATGGTAAAAAAAAAGGCTTAGTACCAACATCAACACTATTCTTGCTCATAGCGCCAAACGTCTATCCTATACAACTAGGTGATCAGAGTCATTACAATGGGGTTTTATATATTTTTTTAATACAATACAGTAATTTCTTGTATTTGGGAATTGGTATGAATTTTATTTTTGTAAGAAAAGCTGATCCAATGTTGATCTGAAATTTGCAAATTAGATATACATATTCACTGTGGGATATTTTTTACTACCCATTGTTGCCCATAAAAATAATTCTCTCTCTCTTACATGGATATTCTATTTCTTTCTTTCTATGATGAAAAACAGTTCCAGTTATTAAAGTTGCCCTCCCTAGATTAACATACCAAAGGGCTGCAGAGTAGAGCAGTGGTTAGCACTGTTTCCCTTTAGCAACAAGGTCTGGGTTCAAATAAAGGTTTTTCTGTATGTATCACTTCCTTTTCAATGTCATAAAGCTTAATCTGATCTTCCAAAAACATCACTAATTGGTCACTTTTTACTGCTATTTGTATGTTTGTTTTAAATGTCCCCACATGTTTGTTTGTGTTTTTGTTCTGTGATGTACTAGTTTTTTGTCAGAGTTGAAATTCGACCATGGTGCATAATGTTCCTTCCTTGGTATTCCTCTCCTCTGTCTGTCACTAATATGGTTATGTGAGAGAAAAACTACACCATAGCTGATAGCATTGCAGCTTTTTAGGTTGTTTTTCTTTATGCTTTTGAAAAAAAATATCAATTTCTTACAGGGGAATACATGAAAACAACATGCAAGATAATTCCACATAATTCATTAAAGCCATACGTCAGCATATTTGCTTAGGTACAAATGCTTAGAAACTTGTAATGTTACTCTGCAGTTTAAAATAGCTTTGGCCTCTTTAAACCTACCATATTTAGTTAAGTGAGTTTCTGAATGTAAATGTGAGAGTGAACACCATGGTAAGATCCAACTCAATCTGGGGAATTTTAGAAAGAAAATTGGAACAATGCTGGTAAAGGATTTAAAAGTGCTTCAAAAGAAATTGAAATCAGCCTTTCCACTGCATGTAAATGGCCTGTAAGAGGAGGACATTCAAAGTGACTCCCATGTTCAGGCCTGACTGTTCAAGCAAATTCATTCTGAGAGCAGAACATACTAAAGGAAAACTAAATCTAAAACTTCATTTCTGGGCATACAAAGGTGCTTTTTACATTAATGTTAAGGTGCATCTCTCTATATAGACAGAAAGATAGTGATACCTTTAACATTAATCAAAGGTGAGCAATGGAAAACTTTTGGTATCATGATCTTGGCGCTGATGAATGGATTAGTTGTTCATTTCATTTACCTGCCTAGCTCCAACCAGTTTGTCAACACCGCTCATCTGTGTCACCTGCTCCAGTCTGTATTTAACCTGCCTGTTTCGAGTTATGAGTGCCAGATTATTCAAGCCTTTTGTGAGAGCTCTCTAGCGTGCCTGATTGTTTTCTGCCTGATCTTGACTGCCCAAACTGCCTTTGGACCTCTGAGCCTGCCTCTTCCTATTAAGTTCTATTTGCCTGACTTGTGTTCGAAATCCTGCTTAATTCTACCGAACCAACCCTGGAACTGCTTTCTGACACTAACCTGGATTTCCTTTAGCACCTCCTCGGATCTCTGATCTTCTGGCCTGGAACTCC
The DNA here is from genome assembly GCF_000732505.1 of Cyprinodon variegatus. NCBI lineage: Eukaryota > Metazoa > Chordata > Actinopteri > Cyprinodontiformes > Cyprinodontidae > Cyprinodon > Cyprinodon variegatus. The sequence goes on from NW_015150791.1 coordinate 413,426, forward strand.
TGTGAACCTCTTCGATACTGGCTTTGGCCTCACCCTCTGGATTATTCTGCCTTACATTGTCTGCTCTGTGATCCCCTGGCTGTTCTCTGACCCCCGAGACATCAGTGTCTGAGAGTCTCTGGGCGGCACCCGACGCGTCTTGTTGGCAGCCAACTGGCTAGAACCAACCTCATCTTTTGGGCTTGGACTGAACTTTAATACCAGGTTAGTGAGTCACAAGTTCATTATCCTCCGCCAAATAGATGTGGTCACTAACCTGTTGTCTCTTCCTGCAGATAATCCTGCCTTAGAAGCTGTTCACTGCAGTTCTATTTCTAATAAACGTTTTGAGAAATCTAACTTTCTGTCTGCTTTGAATAGTGGGTCCTATTATTCAGAGCCTGACACTATCAAGTTTGATACACTCAAATCTTTAGCAGTTATGGCCTTAGAGCATTATCAGAGTCTAAACTTAAGATGTATCAGCTAAAATTTGTCAAGCTAAATTCTTGGGTGCACTTTTGAATCAGTCTCATGGAGAGGGGCTTTTATCCAAGCTATTTGCTCCATGTCCTACTGTTTGGTTGCTTGCAGGGTTTGGCGTACTTGAAAACAAGCATCATAATAGTCAAAGGTGTTTTTGATGGGAAATAAGTTCCTCTAGGTAAGGGACAATTGACTATATAAAACTGTCACGGCTGTCACCGTCATATTTGTGTTTCCCTTTTTTATTTTTTTTTCTCTCTCTCACTTCCACTAAGTATGCTGCATGTCCCTGTGGAAAGTCCTGCCTACTTCCTGGTTTCTGGGGACCTGACTTCAGTCCCATCCATTGGTTCCCTCAGTTCCACCTCAACTATTGGCTCGTCACCACCTGCAATCACCTCCTGCTCATAAGGAGAGCTCATCAGTTGATTGAGGAAGCATGTCACAGCCAGTGGACTTGTGTGCCTCGTGTGAACCAGACATTGATAGTTAGCAGCTGCGTGTGTGTTTAGTGGAGTAGCTCATTTAAGTTGATGGTTACCCTGCGCCAGTATCTTTTGTTGTTTAGCTTATGTGTCTTTACTAGCTTGAGGCTAGAAAGAGGTTGGAATTAGGGCCAGAGTCCTCACTGACTGCCACAATAAGTTTTCCTGTGATAGTCTCATTAGGTGTAGTGGGTGCTGTATTGTCTGTGTTTTCTAGTAAGAATCTGCTCTGTTTAAATGTAGTTAGGCACGATCCTCCTTTTGAGGATTTCTTTTATTTAACTTGGTATGTTATTTTCACAGCACCCTCATCCACCACTTGTTACCAAATAAATCCTCATTTTTTAAGAACTTACTGGTTTCTGTTCATATGTTTATGCCCCCACTCCCCTAGACCAACAGGCGGTCGTAACACACCTAGCAACAACACAGGGCACACAGGCCAGTGTACTACACCATTTTCATATAGGTGTCTCTGCTCCAACACACCTGAGTCCAAAAATCCTGTCATTGTTAGAATTCTGGAGAAATTCACTGTCTGCTTAGGAGGTAATTCAGCAATTTGATTCAGGTATGAGAGCATAGACACATCTAAGATGTTGAGGACACCTGCCCTCGAGGGTCAGATTTGAGGAAGCCTGCCCTAGAGGTATAGAAATGAAATTCTGAATCTGAATAGTTTAATTGTATCTTGAGGGACCGCCACCAGGGTTTTTTTTTTATTATTGTCACAGACTTCTTTTATTCAAGTTTAGATACCCTGGTGGATTGCGAAGTGGCTAAGATGGAGATTAACACTTTGAAGTCTAAGTCCAGGGTCCTGATCTAGAGATTAAATAGACTGGGGACTCTAGGTTGGGGTTTAGTAATCACCGTAAAGGTGCCATTTGACCATCTAAGATGGCCACTTACAATTATTACATTACACAACAGTTTAATAGGCTAACAAACTCTTTTCTCATCAGTCATGGGAAAGCAAGAGCTGAGATTAAAAAGGTGAGAGTTTAAGCTTCCCACATGATATATATAACATCTCTTAACTGTGTTCATAAGAAATTTAATTACTTTTTTATTTTGCAATTCAGAAGTTTTTGCAATCTGCTCTTAATTGTCTGTCTTGGATCAAACATTTTAAGGTATTTGACATTGATTTCTTTAGTCTGCCTTTTCAAAAACACCTGTTAAGCTTTTCCCTTAGATTTTCTAGGAGGTCAGGGCTTCCTGATGGTAAAATAACAAGAAAAAAAAGTCTTTGCTTTTCCTAAGCTGAAGGTTATCTTTTGGTTTGGCTTAGTGTTTACTTGGTAGACCAAAACTTTTACTTTATTTGAAAGAGATTTTGCAAGGTTTAACTAAAAAACATCTTTATAATAGCCTTATTATTTGACCCAATTCAACTAAAAAAACCTTGAGTAGACAGTCACCTCAGTGGTTCAGCTTTGATGCATCAAAATCTATAAGCTTCTCTGTTTCCTGAAAGCTCTGGTCAGAAGTTCAATGACTCATAACTAACAGGTGTCATAGTCTTGGTTATCTTCGCTATTTAAAAAAAAGTGCCTCTTAAACAGCTTTACTCTGCAAAATGTTGCTTGAACTGAGCCACAGATAAGATCTAGCTTTTAGTAGAGGTTTTGTAACATTATTAATCCACTATAAGCTTAAGTATACAATAGTTAAATGTTCAACTATTCCACTGATTGCCGTCATGCTCCAGCACCAACAATTTCTAAGCAAAATGTATTTTTTGTTATGTAGTTTTAATGATGCAATTGAAAAGTTGTGATCCCTTGAATGCTTTCCTTTATTTTTTACTTTTAGCACAACTCCTTTTACATTTGACATTTAGATGAAGAGAAAATTGCTTGCTTAATAGATGTTAGATAACCTGCTTCTAAAAGAAAACATCTTTTATCCTCATAGTCTTCTAGGCCCCTGCTGGTTTCACCAGAAACACTCAGCAAGAAATGCGGTCTGGGCAGCATTAGAGCATAAGCACCAAGATGCTAGACCTTCACCCTGTTTCATTTTTACAAGATCATTTGTAATATTTTTATGTCCTTTGGTTTTGTTGTTCCAGATGGCACAAGTAAAAGATCATTTTATCATGCGTCTTAAACTAATTTATACTAAGCTGTTTCCCTGTTGCTAAATCCTTATAATGTTCCAAAAGATGTTGCTTAGTGGAATGAAGCTTCTCTGCAGGATGTGGCTCTTTACAAGAAATGCTGACATTTGAAGTCATTTTATCTCACTCAGAACAATGTAAAAAGAAAAGAAGAAAAAGATCTGGAATTGAGATGCTTTAAATAGTATGGCAAAGCTGACCACTAATGCAGTATCAAAATGAATAAAGCATAAAAGTATTCATCTGCCAATGTAATACATTGTATGCTCAGAAACTGGTCTCTGAAATACAACAAATTCAGTGGGCTAAGGAAAAAGCTCAACCCATTAGTGGCTTTTTGCTGGTGTAATTCACTCATTATTCTGTAGGAAGTAGCTCCAACATAAGTAAAGTGAAACCTTTAGAAATAATGAGTGACACAAGTATGTGGTTCAAAAGCTGTTTTAGTATTAAATTAATTAAAGTCAGGATTCAGTCACGGGTATTAAGTCAAATAAAGGGTGAAATTTCTCAAACAGCATGAAGCCAGGGGATTTAGGAAAGCAGTGCAGTAATTACAAAAAGACGCTTTAGTTCATAACTTCATATTTTTCTGGGCAGAGGAAGAGGAGAAGCCGATGTGCTGTTATATTCCGAGGATAAAGAGGGTGTTGTAGTGAGGTCACAGTAAGGTCTCCCAACTTCTCAGCTAGCTCCTCTAAAAGCAAACAATTTAAGACCTTTTTCATCAAACCCAAGTCCCGGCTATCTTGAAAATACACTGACATCAGTGACATTGCCTTATAAGCAAACACATTGATTTATTTGCAGTGAGTTTCACATTTGCAGTCAAATGGAATCAAAAATAAACAAAGAAAAGCAGCTAGCAACAAAGTGTGTGTTTCCAGCTTATCTGAAGGCCACTGCATTATTTCTACATCTAAAAGTAGGGTGGATATTAAATTTTAAGTAAGATTATTAAGCAAATCTATTGCACCATCTCTAATGGTAGAGAATATCAGCTAAAATTTGACAGGAGATAAAATTGCAACTCAAGTTTTCACAGCCTTAAAAGAGCTCTCCTTTTTGCCATGTTGTTTGCAACCCATACTATACCACATTCCACAATGACATAACATAACATAAGAAAACATAACATACAGACTTTATGAATTGCTGAAAAACTGTGACAGAAACAAACAAAGCACTGCATTGTACATAACTCTAAATCATAAGCATCCCTTAAAAGCAAATACATTTAATTTGGGAAAATAAGTGATAAAAAAGGAAATATTTAAAGTCACAGCAAGTCTCGCTAATATTGAATATTTAGTAAATTAATTCCTTAACCTCAATGAGACAACCAGCATAAATACAGTTAAGTTAAAAGAAAAGGCTTAAGTTAAAATGAAATGGTTAACCGAACTAAACTAATTCATGAGATTGTGTCTTACTTTTAAGAATAATTATATTACAAATGTGAAGAATATAAACTTAAAAGAAAAAAATGAAGCTTTATTTTATAATTTTTTGGCAAGGATCCCGCCATTTTGTAGTATTCTAAAGCCAGGCGTACACTGGGCGATTTTCTTGGCGATTTTCCAGACGTGCGAGAATATTTCGATCGGGCCGACTTTCAGCCTGATCGTGGGTCGTGCAGTGTACAGGAGGTTACGAGGGGCGATCAGCCTCTCATGACCACCTCCCGATCAGGAGTCATGAGGTATGCCATGGGCAAATCGTTCAGTGCGCATGCGCAAACAAGGATTCTTCTTTTTCCTCTCACACAGAAGCATGGCGGGGATGCAATGAGTGAAATGGAATTCTTTCTGTCAAATTGACAGATTGTAGTAGCCAAGTTTGCTCAGTCATGTCTTTGTCCAAATATGTATTTTCTTTTTAGGGCTTTCAGCACAAAATTGCACAAATTGCCCAGGCAGCGCGTTTCACTCTAGTGAGCTTAATATTCCCCTTCTATTTGTTTGGCTTCCAGACAGATGAGTCAGAGCCGCTCCATCTCACTCTGGAGCTGAGTCTGACATGGTTTTTAGACGTACAGTGTGAGCAGGCAGATCGCATTAGAGCGTCGGGCCGAACATAAATTGTGAACTGTGAACTCACACTGTACGACTAAACCCTGCAGTTTAGTCGTACAGTGTGAGCAGTAGCTGCATGCAACGACTGAAAAAATCTAACAGTGTATGCCCCACTTAAGTGGCGATATCACGGGGTTGGTCGATGCTTCAGCTAGCAGTTGAATACATTGATAAAAGCACCTATATATCACATACCGGAAAACACTTAAGAATTTTTTTTTGGTATCATATAATATATATATATATATATAATCAACTCTGCCCCTACTCAAAAAGAAATGTATATCACAAGAGCATATATCCCTTATTTTCCATATCTGAGCCTCTAATTAAATACACTTTTTTATAACTCAAACAGCAGTCATTAGGATAAACATATCTAAGCAGCACAGGATCCCTTAGCCACAGGCTACCACAGTGGGGCTGACTTCCAAAGAAGCTCTCTATTTCTTACCGTGATTCCCAGCTTCCATGGCAGACAGTCAGGTTATCCTTAGTACTGTGCTGCTATCCCTTACCATGCTGAAGAATTTTCACATTTACCGGTCATTCCAGCATGGCCATTTCCAATTTTTTAACCGCTCAGCATAGCAATCTAAATGTCCTAACATTGGTAAGGCACAACTCTTTGCGCAGTGTGCGGTCCAGGTCAGCCTCCTGACATCAGATAGACTGGGTTTGTGTTGATGACGTGGTCAGTGCAACAGAAATCAGGTAAGCAAACAATTTAGAGCAACATGGAACTGGGCCATGGCGTGCTCAGTGTGTGATTGTTTTGTCTGTCCAGATTCCTCTTACCAGTTCTGCTTCTTGTTTATTGAATGCAAGCAGGGTTGTTTTTTTGTCGTGCTGAATGGCATCGTTTATACTGAAGGATGTTCCCACTGTATGCAGATTGAACATGTTTTTTTGGCCAGTGCTAAGAGATATAACAATACCCTAACAAAATAATCCATTGAATTTCACATGTGGATATGATAGTATTGGAATCCATCTACCATATGTAAATTTCACATGCTAACTGAGTTAGTCAGTAAGCCTTTAATACAATCCAACAAACCTCTTCGGCTAAAACATCCTCAGAGAGATGCTTATGTTGGACTACCACCATCTGACATTGGTTTGAGTAAAGTTTGCTCTACTCTTCACTTTCACCTGTGAAATGTTCAAGGGGTTTCTTTGATGTAGAACCTGTTTTAAGTCACTCCACAATATTTTAATGGGATCAGGTCTATTCCATTCCTTTTTTTTTTTTTAGCCTGTCCTTGATGTATTTTACTGGTATGTTGCATTTATAATGGTTCAGTTTAGCCTTTGCTTAATCTTTCTTTTGTTTTATATACAGTTTTATATTTATCCTCTGACAACAGCAAAACTAATGGGGAATTCCACGATGGGAGCTAGCAAGGTCCTGTTGTAATAAACCACTCCCAAATGATGACACATTTAGCTACATGCTCAACACTACTATGCTTTGGTTTAGAAAAAAATTACATTTACTAGCAGTTTGTGGCCACTTAAATTTCAAGTTTTTTACAATTAATTGCAATCAATTTTATTCTTTCTGTATGCGAAAAAAGAGCCCCAGTGACCTTACAGGCATCTAGACCCAAGCCAAATCAGACAATTCAGTAAACCACTTCCCAGACATGCCGTTAATCTGATGCTGGAAGTTGCACAAAGAGAGAAACAGAGTGTTTGACTGATAAGTGGCACAGACTGGAACATTCAGATAAGCCTTTTGTGCTTGATGTTATGTACAGTCAAACTTCATATCATAAACTATTTGTGCCAAGGGCAAGTGATGGGATCACAATGCCATACCTTGGAGATTACTACAACTGTGATGTGTGTTGACCTCAGTTATGATAACCTTGTTATCGGTGCTAAGGTCTATAAACCTTATCTGTATTATATTTCATCCAGGCATTGGCAATGTTGGCAGTTAATGGAGATTTAGCCCTTCAGTGATCCCTTATCTTCACAAATGCTTTTCAGACCAAGCTATTCCCCAGCTGTTCGTCTATTTGCCATTTGTTTGAGAAGCCACATAACACATAATAAGTACAGTGTCTGATCGAGTTTGATAGTACTTATTACAGAGGATATCATCAGCTGCTGGCATGTCCTAAAGGAGTGCTTGGGAGACTTGTGACAGTCGTACATTGAAAGATAAAATCTACTCAATAAAACTTTGTGTTTAGCACTATACTGTTCTACAGAGACAGATTAAGTCCTTGTAGAAATTTTATTGCAAGTACAATATTATATGGCTCATTTATTATATGCTTCTTTATTTTTTGTTACAATAAAACTAAGAAGCAGCTTCCGCTTTTGGGGCGATATTAAACTTCTTTTTATCTATAGTTTTAACAAAAATAGCTTAATTACCAAAATGCTACTGAAAAGTTGTAGCAAAAGGATGTAGTTCAAAACTAGTAAAAAAGTATATGATGTTAATAAAGTAAAAAAAGTTGAAAGCAAAAAGATTATTGTTTTAAAATAAAAAAAAGATACATTGACATTGTTTGTCTTTTGAAATAAAGAGTGAGCTCTAAGAATGAATTGAAATTTTCAGAAGCTCTGTTGTACGGTGTAGCTTAGGTATGACAAAAGTTTTTAAAAGTCAAGAAAGGAGGGCCATGCATGTGGCGCAGTGGTTAGTGTGCACAACCCCTGTACGGAGGCCTTAGTCCTTGACAAGGCTGACCAGGGTTCGGATCTGACCTGTGTTCTTTTGTTGCATGTCTCTCCCCCTCTCTCATACCCCTTTTCCTGTCAGCCTACTGTCAGAAAAATGAGCCACGAGTGCCATAAAAACTCAAATGAAAAAAAAAGTCAAGAAAGTAAATGGTCAAGGTGTACTCCTCCCTGTATTGGGCTTATAAAGGACCCAAACATAGGGAGGAGGTGGGTAGTCCTATAATAAACTGGGTCTAATTAGGGCTGGGCGATAATTCAATAACGATATATATTGATCGATAGACGCGTGGGGCAATAGAAAAAAACAGGGTCGATAAAAGTTCGATAAAGAAACGCAGTTTTCCTTCCTTCTCATTGTAGCCTATCATGTAGGTTTATGCTAGTCACTGCTTCCTCCCAACCAATCGCAATCGCGGACCCAGGAACACCATCATAAAGCGCCGCCCTCTCAAACCACAACACAGAGCACATGAAGATGTTGCAGCAAGAAGAGGCGGGGGAAATTGTTCCAAAGAAGGGTTTTTGTAGTTCGCCAGTCTGGCAGTATTTCGGTCATGGCAAGTCGGACCAAAAACAAACCACAGTCATCTGGAAAATGTGTAGGGAACCAGTGAAAACGAAGTCTGATAACACAACCAACTTTTTTTTTTTTTCATCTCAGCCGCTCACACCCGCAGGAGTACAAGCTGTGTAGGCCCCGGCACACAATCTTCGGGAAAATATATATATATTCAGTTCTGGGCAGTTTCCCACGTAGTTCTAACAACTGAGAGAAAAATACTGAGGGGCCAGCAACTTCAAAGTAATAACTCAGGTTAAAGCAGGAAACTAAGCTGAACCATAAAGAGGTGCCAGCAGCACCTCTGGTAGAATCTCTGGTAGAAGAGTGAAGTTAGTTTCAAGTTGGATATTAACTTCACTGCTGTTAGAAACCTGGGGGTTAAAAAAATACCCCATAGAAATGCTAGGCTAAAGGGTGAGTTGATTTTTTTTGGGTTTTTGTTGTTGAGTGGAGTTTACATGGTAGCCTAGTCCTACAATCATTTAATTACCACATGCTGGTGTACTATTCCCACCCAAATAGGGTATTCTATTTATTTATTTGTTATATTTATTTTGGTCACTTTTCTGGTCACTTTAGTTTATTCTTTGTCAGTAATTAATAACATAACTCATGTCTCTTAAGTTATTTTCCCTTAAAACAATTATTTTATGGTTAAAAAAGTTGGTTAAATGAATATTTAATTGGAAGTCTGTGTTTGTGTTCTTATCAATATCGATCAATATGCATTTTTTTTATCGATAAGCTTTTTTTCTATATCGTCCAGCCCTAGGTCTAATCCATGAATTAAAAAATATATAAATTCAATAGGACACCATCATAGTTCACATAATGTGTTGCCTCACAACATTTTTTTTGAAAATAAAATCTTATAATAACAGGTAATTGTCCAAAATAACTATGTTATACTATTTCAAAAAAGAAAAATTACATGTTTTTTTCAATTTAGTATATAGTTTTGACCACATAGTTCTTTACTTAAGATTGTTTTTTAAAGATAATAGAACTAATGTCTTGCAGATGCTACGGGACATGTTTTAAACAACTTTGGTTATTGTTTAGCGGTCAAATGTATAGGGGCATATCAGGAAATAATCAAAACAGTTTGCTTTAACTCTATAAAATCATGTCAATCATCTTCTGTTGGCTATCCAGTTTTAAGGTAGCCCATCTTGCTCCCAGGCCTACCAATAATTTAGCATAAATCTGCAGAACACAGATTATATCTGAATGTGTTAGTTCACAAATGATCACTTCCACCTTGAAGTGCCCTGAAATCCTGTGGCGATCACAAACCTCCACTAAGGATATGACTCCTGGATAAAGTAGATGAGAATCCATCTCTCCATCGCTCTCACATGTCCAAAACATATGACAAGCACAGCTGGACATTAGAGGAATATGAGTAACATGAAATTACCTTGACTGATTCAGCAGGAGAACCCACTCTGGTTCAAACTGTGCGGCAGCTGTGTACCATATAAGAGTGTCATGTCCTACATTCTCTGAGCCATGTGACTGTCTCTCATATTGTCCACCACTGACTCATGAATAAAAAGAACATTTTATTGTGCTGGAGTGTGGTTACCTGCATTCAGAGTCATACATACTGAAGAGCTGAGCTTCATGTATCTATATGTATCTGAAGGTTTATGCATGTGCATGTTAGACTGTCTTCATATACTAAAGCTAAGTTGTGTTTTAAGCGTTTACACCTTAAATGACTAAAAATACAAAAAATCTATTGTATACCAAAAGATTTCATTGGCTTTTTAGATGCCCTTTTTTATTGTTAATGCTAATGTGATTTGGAAAAGGTCATGGTAATCAGCCAAAACTTTGTTAAGTTTTCAATTGTAACCAAGGTGACGAAATGATTTCACCAAATGATTATCAGGAATTACCAACAAAACATCTCTCAGTCTCTGTCAGTAATTGTTGTATAAATACCTTCCTGGTGAGGTGTGGTGTTAGAGAACAAGAGATAAAGGCAGTAAATCCATCATTTAAAGCGTAAGACTGTGTCTAAGCCTTTTTCTTAAAGCGCTCGTTAATAACGTCTGTGGAGCTGTTTAGCATCTCCTCTGGGTGCTACTAATAGTAATGATAATGTGCATTAGTGCCTGTGATGTGATACAGCAGAGCCTTAGCTTTAGCATTGGCTGCTGGTATAACAGAGAATTCAATCATTTCTGCCATCATGCAGACTTATTAGGTTTGTTGGTAGGAAAAAAACAGACAAAACAGAGCAAGTTTCTTTACAAGATCGTCAGTTTTTAAACCCCTCACTGTTGCAACTTTGAAGTAAAAGGAATAAACACATTTGTTAGTATAGAGCATTGGTATGTTAGTGTTCATGCAGTTAAAGAATAATTCACCTAACAATCCCCCTTTTTTGCAGATGAACAGAATAAACTCATGATAATTTTTTCCTATCTGCTTAGCTCCAACAACTTATTAGATGCACTGCTTTCTATTTAAAGGTATAGTGGAGGATGTTCTTTTTCCAGGTGGTCCTCCTAGTGGTCAATCATTCTGGTGATATGTTTACGTAAGGCCGTCCTATGTGCTCATCCCAATTTTCACTTACCAGGGCAGAGTCTGACACAGTGAAAAAATTGCAAATCTTCTTTTAGTAAGTAAGCTTTTGTGAGCGATGCAAGCAGCAACTTTTAAACAGAGCCAGCACAAGGAGAAATGGGCTTGTGCATACTCTCTCACATGTTTAATTGGCGTTCCCTCTCAGGGTGGGGTACAGGGTTGTGCAAATTATAGATCTTTTAGGTCATTAACCTAAAAGATATTCTCCTTCTGACATGTTTTTGAGGTCTCCAGCTTTTAAAGTCCTCCTTACTTACTTGAACATATTTAAATAAAACCAACCTGCTTTCACACTTTAGATTTTCTGTCAGGTTTTATTTGATCTATGGTTTTTCAGGTTATAGTTAGAATTATTTTCATTATAAAACAAAACACTCCCACCAGGATGAAATTGTGTCCAACTTTCTGAATTTACTTGCGGGCAGGGAATGAACTTAACTCAGCCAGCTCATATTAGTGCATATTAACAGTCAGATTTATTCTTTTTTTTTTTTTTTCATACACATGTTTTGGCCTAAATCATAATTTGCAGAGATCACAAACCAAGGATCTTTGACATTTTGGACCTTAATCCCCCCAAAATAACACTACATGCATCGGGAAATATGACAGTGGCAGCCTCAGGTGTAGTGTGTTTTATTTTGATTTTAAGGAATTTTGTTGTTTTCAACTATAAATGTAAAAATAAATTAAGACTAGGGCCAAAGACCAATATATTGCACCCACAAAAGCAGTAGGTTTCTGCTAGAAAGCTGATAATGATGAAGGATTATATTTTTCTTCATCTAGCATTCATCAAAACTGACACATAAATATTGCTCTAGATTAGCTCTGCCAGAGTCCAGAGCTAAATCTGACAGAATATATTGTGTAAAGATTCTACTTGAAGAGAATTGTAATTAAAATATGTACTTAAGTTGTCTACCAGGTTTTATTGAATCAAAAGGAACTCAGCAGTTTCAATAACTACTTACTAAATAGTGCTTACAGTAGATGTGGAAGAAAGTAGAAAAAGGTAGCTAGATTACTCCTATGGATAGTTCGTTTAGCATAGCACCCACACACCATTCCTGTCCACTGTTTAGAAGCTATACAGACATCCACAATCCTTTGTCTGACAGGACGAATAAGCACAGACTACCGCTAGAATTTAAAATAAATACATCACTTTGTGTTGTGTACTGTGTGACACATGCAAATATACACACCATGTGTTTTCGTTAACATTTGTTTACATGCTTTTTGTATTTATTTCTGAAGGCAGTTGTCATGATCATAAATGCATGCTTCTCTAATGACATTATTTAGGCTTAAGGCTGTCCTGATTTGGCAAGACACTCTAAAGTTCACTTTCTACGCACAATGTCATATGTCAGCATGAGGTTCAAAATATGAAGTTGAGAAAATGTGGGACTACTCACATTTTGAAAAAATCCAATTGCAACTAAGATAGCATTAAAGGCTGCATTTAAGCTATCACCTACATGGATAGTAAAATCCCACACTATAATGACCCTGTCAGGATTCAGCATCAAATCAAACCGGAACTCTGAAAACAGAATTTCTGTGTATGTTAAAAAATAAATTACTAGAACGACTTGCATTGTTTATGCTCAAATAATCCTCCTGCTGCAACAAAGTTTCTGTAAGCGACATACAACACATTTGAGTATCACAAATCAAGTCATAAACTAATAGACTTTTTGAAGAAAAAGATCTTATGTTAAATAAACAACATTTAATAGTTTTAATTTTTTTTTTTACCAATTGGAGTTATCTTAATATTTTCTATTATTTTTCCTCCTCTATTTGGACAGTGTGCGTTTTAAGGTTGGTTCGTCTGTTGCTGCCTTGATATAACATTAATGACTTGATTTGGAAAAAATGGCCTGTTGTCTTTGCCTTTAATGTTTGCTGATCATGCAAAATCCCTCATTTAACATCTAATGTAATTTTGTGCTTCACTGTGTGTCTTGTTATGCCATTATATTATTTTTGAACATTAGTGGAGGATTATGTAGTTTTGCTCTACTATCGTATCCCAAGCTGCACCACCCACTCTGAAAATATCTTACAAAGAGACACATCAGAGAGACAAGTGATGCCTCAGATTGTAAGAGCTTTATTTTCTCTTGCTTGTATTAATCCATAGGCTGAGTGATGTTGCATATGGTGTCATGTTAATTTTTAACAGGGGTTCACACTGAACCCATGTAATGGATAACAATGAGGAGTCAAAAGTTCAGCCAGACACAACAAGAGAATGTATAAAGAAATATTAAAATGTGTGTTTGTAGATTGACAGGTAGCGACACCAGTGAAATCAGGAACCACTGAAGTATGAGAGGTAGGTTAGCGGCTTGGCAGGAATTGTTAGGTTAGATACAGTTCAGTAATTAATCCACTGAACTTTTCAGAATCTGTGGAAGAGCAAGGACGCTATTTTGGCTCCTTAGTATAGCATACTGGTGATTGCAGGGTGACGTCACTGTGGGACAAGCAGATTGTGGCAGAAAACCCATAGTTGATCATGGGGGTTGGATCTAATATATCAATTCAGAACAATCAGAAGCATATACAACGTCTCAAACCCAGGGGACTGACAGGGATCACTGATCGGAGAACACGTAGACTTACTTAGACTTAGCCTTACTTAGAGAGGCTGGTTATACTCCCCGCAGCAGTGTGTTGCAGTGAGCTTCATGCAGACATTTTTGATTTATGCTAAATTTTGTGCATGGTCTGCGCTACACGCTGTGGGTCAGTGAGGAAGTGGGGGCAAGTTTGTCCAACAAAGGAGGGACATGAAGGCCAAAAATAGCGGGGATCCAGGTGGAAAAAGGGCAGAGATGGCAAAAGTACTCACTTTCCGTACTTGAGTAAAAGTACAGACACTTGTGTTAAAAAATACTCTAGTAAAAGTGGAAGTACTGATTAAACTTCTTTACTCAAGTAAAAGTAACAAAGTACAGGCTTGTAAATTTACTTAAAGTATAAAAGTAAAAGTAGAAACCACTTTTTTCATGCCGTTGCCTACATTTTAAATGGATGTCTGCCAATAGGACTAGATCTCTGTTGTGTTCATTTTCAATCATCTCATCGTCCATACTACTATCCTAACGCCACCGCCACCAAGCTGCAATGATTTGCCGCAAATGAATACCGCCGAATCTGTCGATTCATCTTGTAGTGATGCGTCAAATGCAACGTAGATTCCATCCAATTAGATTGAATTTGGTATTAATGACGTGAAAAATAATAACGGTAAATCCATTGAAATGATTCAAAACTAAAGTAACGAGCCAATTTTTTTAAATGTAATGAGTAGAAAGTACAGATATTTGTGTAAAAATGTAAGGAGTAGAAGTAAAAAGTCGCCATAAAAATAAGTAGTAAAGTAAAGTAAAAATATCAGAAAAATCTACTTGAGTACAGTAATGAAGTATTTGTACTTCGTTACTTCCCATCTCTGAAAAAGGGTCCCAGCATTCTCGCAAACCTCACTCTTCTAGCTGGGCCAACTTCACGAGTTGTTTTCTGCAATTGCGGTTATACAAACAAAACAAGCCGGCCTCCTGTCTGCAGCACTGTCTGTGGTCACCTACAATTTGGGAGAGGTGCAGCGGAGTGTCTGCGGAGGGAGCGGGGATGTCTTTTTATTCACTGGGACACCTATGCAGACAACGTAGTTTCAAAGTATAAATCAGCCTTTAGACAGACTTTTTTTTTATTTTTATTTTGTACACCCAGTGAATTACAAAAATATATTTTGTTGAGTACAGCTCTCAATACATTTCCATTTTTTTTTCACATTCAGTGCTTTTTTTGTTCTTTTTAAATTTCATTTTTATATAACATTAAGCAGTCTAATGGCATTGGAGAATAAACTGTTCTGGAATCTGCTGGACCTACATCAGATGCTTCAAAGCCTCTTCCCAGAGGGCAGCAGAGAGAACAGTCCTTGGTGGGGGTGTGAGGGGTCATTGATGATGTTATTGGCTCAGGACACACAGCGCTGGGATGAAATGTCTCTAATGGAGGGAAGAGAAAACCCAATGATCCTCTCTGCAGTTCTCACTACTGTCGACACCTTCCTCCTGTCTGATGCAATGCAGCCTCCTCACCACAGGTGTGAGACAGCTGATCAGAATGTTCTAATTATTTCCTTTGTCGAAGATTGTAAGGATGGGTGGGGGCAGGTGAGCTCTCCTCATCCTCCTCAGGAAGTACAAGCACTTCTGTGCCCTTTGGACCAGTGAGGTGGTGTTTACATTCCTGGTTAGGTTGTTTGGATGTGGACCCCCAAGAATTTGGTGCTGCTGACCACCTCTACAGCTGAGCAGTTGATGAGCAGTGGAGCTTGGTTAGGCCGAAGTCAACGATGATCTCCTTCATCTTCTCCACACTCAGGATTAGGTTGTTGTCTCTGCACCAGCCCACCAGCTACTCCACCTCCTCTCTGTAGTTCTGGTTGTTGTCGTCTCTGATGAGCCCCAACACTAAGGTTGCGAACCGTCTCTTGAAAAATGGAATTGTTCCGTATTTAGAAATAAAAGTAGCCTACCTGTCCCGTAGTTAGAGGAAAACGAACGCACTTTGTCCCGTATTACTGAGAGTTAAAAAAGTAGTCAGTAAAAAGCTAATGGAAAATGAAGAACAGATACAAAACTGACAGTACACCTGTTCCCAGGCCCTGTCTTGTGATGTGACCAATGAGCTGACAATATATATGTTACGATCCAGAATTCCCTCATCACATTAGTCCAGCCAAGTGTCGCTCACGGAGAAGATAGCGGGAGACAACAGAGCAGTATGGGGGACCAACAGAGTAATGTAAATGCTGCTTTTGGGGTCGGTGCACCTTAGACAAATATGTTTACAAGTTTGAACAACTTTGCTGTTGCACCAAAAATGTGCACCAAATTTTTATTGTATTATATTAATTTTTTAACAAGCAGGACAGTCTTATGTTTAAGATACTTATTTTATTGAGCAAAGTTTGTTATATTCTATTAAAATGAATTGCTGGATAATAATTTGTTTTCTATGTGTTCATGTCACTCACAAATATGCATCTAATTAAATGCACATTTGAGTCAAACAGTTAAAAAAAATTTCACACACAAATAGGGGCTAAAAAAAATCACTACGCCGGAGGGCTAAAGGCAACCGGGTCAGTTGGCACGCACATGAGGTTTCCTTCAGGGAGTTGGCAACTGTACCCAGCACAGTGGTGTCGTCTGCGAACTTCACGATGTGAATGGTGGGGAACCTGGGGACGCAGTCCTATTTCATCAGAGTGAACAGCAGGAGGCTCAGGACGCAGCCCTGAGGGAGCCTGTGCTTAGGGTGATGACATCAGAGGTGTTCTGTCCGACGCCGACTGACTGAGGTCTGTTTGTAAGAAAGCCTATTGCAGATGCTATCAGATGCTGTGAGATGATGGTGCTGAAAGCTGAACTGAAGTCCAGGAACAACATTGCACATGGGTGTTCTTCTCCTCTTGGTGTGCTAGGCTCAGGTGAAGGGCGGAGGAGATGGCGTCCTCAGTGGGGCGGTTACGTCCATAAGCTCACTAGAGCGGATCAAATGATGGTGGCAGACTGGAGACGATGTGTTCTTTAACCAGCCTTTAAAAGCACTTCATCATTATGGGAGTCAGTGCGACATGCCAGTAATCAATGACAGCAACTGGTTTGAAGTTGTAAAAGGAGAAAAAGGAAACGGGATCTGAGGGTCAGGCTTTAATTGGTAGTTCAGGCACAGAAACGAGATCAAATGCAGGGAGATAGATTAGGGTTGAGAGATCAGGGGTTATGCAGGACAAAGCAATCAGGAGGTACAAACAAGGTTAACGTTCAGACAAAAAGCCAGGATAATATCCCATTTGGGTAAGGCAGACCAGGGAAATCCAAAAGACAGAAAAAAGACAAAGATAAGGCAGGCAAGGCTTTTCATATTCTGGTGCTGTTTGTCACGAAGAGAGGAGAACTGGAGTTATTGGGAAGAAGTTACAGGGAAGAAGTTTAACCAGTTACACCCAACAAATTTGGAAATACAGAAATTACCTGATATTGTTTTGAACATTTACCTCTGATTATCCTCTCCAAATTTCTATAGGCAAGTCCTATAATGATAAATTTGTTATTCCTGAAACTTATCAGTAATTCATCTGGAACTATTGTTCCTTCAACCTCATTAAGATAATGCAGTTTTCATTTCCTGAAAAACAGCTTTCCACAACAGTCCTCAGATTTTCTGGTTCCATTCAAAAATATCTGTTAAAGATAATGCCTCAGACACAGGTTCTGGAATCCCTCTGATCCGGCAAGACTACATTGCACCTCTTTTTTTTTTTTTTTTTTATTCTCCTTACTCCTTATACCTTTCTGCATTTACTTTCTAGGAGACCAGATATCCCACCTGAATATCTTTTAAACTTCCTGTATGTCATGTATAAATAAAAAAACAAAGTACTTACTTTCTTTTATTCATCTGTCATTCCGGATTTTCCCACCAGCTCAGTACTAGTTGACATATGGCAAACTATTAAAAGGTTACGCACTACTTTGTGATTATCCATCATAAATCATGATTTAATACGTTGGGGTTGTAATTGTGTTGTTGCACAATTTTTAAAACTTAGAACTTCTGCAAGGTAGCTGCTTACTTAAAATAATGCAGACCTACCATGACACCAATGTCTTTATTTTGGTATAGTGATGATCACTGCCTACAATCCTGTTCTTTTGTTAGATAACATGTTTTTATCCAGATAATGTGTTCATTCTGTACCTTTACTTATATTATCCTGCCATTTTTATACTCCCTCCAAGACGTTTAATATTATTTTGTAAGTCTTTGTTATTTACTGCAAACAGTGATCTTTTCTTTTTTTTCCCTATGTATCCTTTCTGGCTTTCAATATTAAAGATAACATCCAACACCCACTAGACAGTTACAGCTTCCCATAAAATGCTGGATTTAGAGTCAAAAGTGTGAAAAGTGGAACACATACAACTCCTGCAACCATTTGCTGTAAGCCCATTCCTTTCTCTTTTTTAACATGGGTGGAGTGGAAAGAAAAAAAATGTTCAGGTTTGATTTGTAGCAGTAGCCTCTTTACTCAGCAGAGCAATATAATCTACTTCTATAAGCTTTCCTCCTAATGAGAACACACTCAACTAAAGTGTGGCATCACACCTTTATGTGAAATTATACTTCCAAAAAAGGAACCCAGTATGCTACTTGTAATAATGCAATATGTAAACTATTAAAAGAGCAGGAGGCAAAAGAAAAAAAGGGAACAAGGGACTGAGGTGCTGCACACCATTCAAAGAGAAATTAATTGACCAGTCAAATTCTCATTACCAATGTCTGGTCAGTTCTGGCCAATTTCGGGGCAAAGGTTCAATGATCATCATCTTGTGTTGCGTCAAATCCACCATCAGAACTCACTGGTGATCAGAGTTGTTATATCAAACAAGTTGTTTGAGATTCAAACCTAACACCAACAGGTGAGTATCTCACTCCGTGGTTGTTGGGGTGAGAACACAATAACAGCTGTTAGCCACAGCAGTTTGCTATGTTAGGTGATTGTCCCTTTTAATGTGAGCTACACATAACACCTCTCTCCTCATTTACACTATTTTCTGCCTATGTTACCTAGTGAGAGTGAGATGGGGCCTCATGAGTCAATGAATCACTTCAGTCATTGCTTCAGCAAAGGGTTCATTGCTCAGAGTTTCATTTGCACATAAAAGCACCTACTGGCTGAGTGCATAATCGCATTCAGCAGTATGATCTATAAAGCTCTTATTTATTTTATTTTTTTCTTTGGGGCCCTTGAAAGTTATCACTAACTAGCAAGTATTAAGTTATCTTATGATTATTAAAATTGTATAATGACATATTGGTGTATTTTAGTTCTGTCACTGAAAGGCAGAAAAAAATGCTTGGAGAAGGCTACTAGTCTTTCTTGTGCAACTTAGACAATGGTGTGTAAAATTGAAGATTTAACAAATTTGTAAGTAGAAATAAGAGTTTTACAACAGTTATTAAAGTAATTGTTTCCTTCTTTGACACTTATTCTCCATCTTTTGAAAATACCTATTACAATGGTGCTGAAGATGCTGGCTAAAAGCCTCTCAGCATGGAGGACGATGGATGTTATTATTGTACTCTAAATGTGAGAATACAATAAACATCTAACCTATAAATAATTTTAGAAATCTATGTATCATTAAGTCACCCATTTTTTTATTGAAATAAACAATGAAAAAATTAGAAACAATTGTTTAGTTTATTTTTTCCCCATAAATAATATAGAAACACAGACAGCAGTTCCTTTGTTAATTTCTCATTAACCCTCTCAGTAACCCACAAAAATGCAAATTTGTGAGAGAAAATTACAGATTAAAATTAATGGCTGCAGTCAGATATCTGTTTAGTGTGGGTGGTGATTTATTTAGCTATTTATTTATTTGTAATGTTAGGCAGTTCAAGAATATGAGTGAGTAATTTCTTAAAATAAAGTTACATGTATTTCTTTCAGTGTGTTTTTTGTAAATGAAAACCATGACTAATAAATAGCAACAGCAAAAAGAAGATCAAATGAAGGAAACGACAGGGTGCTGACATGATATTGGCACTGATGACTGGTTTAATGGTTCATTCCATTCACCTCCTTTGCTCCACCCAATTTCTAATCACTGTTCATATTATCCACCTGTTCCTGCCTCTATTTAAGCACCTTTCTCCCAGTCATCAGTGCCAGATTAATCGAGCCTTCGGTGAGAGTTCTCTAGTATACCTGTTGTTATTCTTATTGCCTGGTCCTGATAAGTTCTGCCCTTGGCAGTTGATCCTGCTAGTTCCTGTTTCGAATTTGTTTGCCTGACCTGTCTTCGGACTCCTGCTAATTTCTGCTCATGGACCGAACCTGAATCTGTCTCCTGACTTCGATTCGGATTTCTCCCAGCTACCTCTTCAGATCTCTGGACTCCTGTTAACCTCTTCAACACCAGCTTGGACTTGCAAAATAACAGCAACATGTTATTTAAAGCAGTATGTTATTTAACTGACTTAGATAGAGAATGTGCAAAATCAACATAAAGGTATGAACTTATTGAGGTTGTTGGGGACAGTGATGATAAAGTCTTAAGACCACAGCAGGAGATTGGTGGGGTTTGGTAGTCATCCTAGTGAGTTTGGCCGGGTGTGAGTTGGTGGAAATAGACCCATGCAAGAATCTGACAGTGGTTCCTCTAGCTCAAAAGCTGTGTTGCAAGAAGTTGTTAGAAACAGGATGGTAAGAGTGCTGCACCAAGTGAAGGCAAAGATTCACTAGTCCATCATTTAATTTTGTGTGGTGGCATACATTGACTTAATGAAACAATAAACTGCTAAATGAATAAATTCTGTGTCCAACAATTTGGTACAGGGTTATGCTGAACCACGTGTAGTGTACTGGTTAAATTACTACATTTATGTTGTATTGGATGAATATGTTCAATAATGCAAGACAAAATGAATGCAACTCTAAAGGGTCCATATTGGATGAATGCAGATTCAAATCAATTTAGAAATAAAGACTTTTATTTTGATTGACATCCTTTATAAGAGCAGTTAAGCAAAAATGTCTTTAACGCATCAATGATCAATACAACTGCATGAAGAAATAATCCAACAGGAAGAAGATGGTGCAACCTAAATTATTTATCAGTCTTGGTAGTACAGGCTTCTACAGTAGAACAATATAACTCTCACAGCTGTGTGAAGTTGACACCTCAATAGTGTGAAAAAGCTTGACAAATAGACTGGACAACTTTGTCTGACTGGCACAGACAAGACAGGTTATTCTTGATTTAGAAATAAAAAACAAACTACTTTTTTCCTGTTTTGGGCAGCTTGGAAAATGTTCTAAACCTATAGAACCTCTCCTACTCTGTTGGTCTCTGTTTGGTCTTTTTATATGAGTTTTCAAGTGATATAAATGCATATGTCCTTGTACATTATGGTAAATAATTCTCATGATATTTTCATGTTTATAAACACTGAGGAAAGCCAAGTTGAAGACATTGCTTTCACAAGGAGACATATTTCCCATTGACATAAATTAAATCTGCAAGAATAAGCTCATGTTTAATGTTATTTACTGGAGCGCTATTGTGGTTCTCCTGCCTTCTTTTACTCCCTGCTTGTTGCATATAAAACTATTTGTACCTCAAAGCCAAAAAAGAAGTTGGAAACAGTTAATTCATATGGCAGTTATTGGTTTTCTTCATATTTTATTTAGAAGGGACATGATAAATTAAAAAAGGAATTGCCCTCTGTTTTTCGAAATTATTTGATGAATCTATGGAATCAGTATTCTGCCAAAAGTACACACACAATAAATACTACAAAGAGCAGCTTTATTTCATACAAATGCCTATAGACTACTCTTCACACACGTTTAATGCTTTACATGTAAAAAAGACAGCTCCCCAAAATATCCCACACGTGAGTGCTTGTTCCTTCTTTGCACATATGTGACTTGATTTCCAAGACAGTTGACGCATTGCCAAGGCAACCAACATCAACTGTCTTGTTATTTACAGCTAACATTTGAGTCAGCAGGAACAATCAGGCTACCGGTATTTGACCAGAACTAGAATGGAGTATTCACTCAGATGATGGAATTTTAATGATGACTTTGCTTGTCAACTTCCAACTCTTTAGGAAAAGTGGTTATCCTGAAGTTGCTTTGCAAGTAGGTAGAATATTAGAGCCTCAAGAGAAGGGATTTCCTGCAAAATTAGCCAATCACAGGCTGGTTGTTTTGTCCATTGGGTAACAGACAAAGCATTTAGTCAAAGGTGCAGCTGGATCTGATGAGATTCTGATGAGAAAAAGGTTGAACTTCGCAGGTGTGTTGAATCGTGAATCAGACCAGCACTAATGCCTAGATCATGACAGTGGTACTCTATTTATACATGTAAAACGTTAAACATGCATGTGAGTGAATTGTTTTTGAGCTGTGTATATATATATATATATATATATATATATATAGTGTGTGTTTGTACTTTTGGCAGAGTCCTGCCACCATGTGAAAGAAATAAAGATAGTTCATTCAAGTACTGACATTTGTTTGAAATAAAAAACAAATTAAAGCATGACACACATATTGACAATAACTTTTTTTTTTATAAATTTGTTTAATAATATGGAAAAGCAGAGAGAAGTTTCTTTTTAAACATATTATACCCTATCAAATTAAATATGAAGATAACAAGCATATGAGTTTTTTTTTTTTTCAGACTTTGGTTTAGATCCTGACGTTTGGATATTTTTCAAGTAATGAGTAGGAAGTAAAAGAGGACATGGGAATCACGATAGCTCTCCAGTTAAGAACATTCAGTGGTAGCTTAGAAACATTTGACAATTAAGAAATGATCAGAGCAAGCATATAGGCAAAGTACTAATAAATAGGTTGCTAAATAACTGTAAAGTTGTCTGTATTAAACTGCTTGTAAAAATTTAAATATTGTGTCTATTATTTTGTGTAGTGAAATAATGCATAAAATAACTTATAAATTAATGAGAATAACCTGGATCACTAAACTAGAATACCTCTGCAGGTTCAGAACAAAATACCCTGCAAAGGAGGAAAAAAAGTAATACGTTTTGGATTTCAGAATGGGGGATATCCTGTCCGGTTCATGGCGATCAAACAAACCTTTCCTAACCGAGAACAAAAATGTCACATCGAGCGTCAAACTGTGCTGAGAACAGATACTTCAGCTGTCTGCATGTCAGGTGGAACACCTGTAGCAACCTGGTGAGAGTTTTTTTTTTATGTTTTTTAATGTCTTATAGTTTCCATCTTTGAATTACAATTCAACTTTATTGTTATTACACTGTCACATGTGCAAAGCAACAAATTCCCTCTCATCATACAAAACAACATATAGTTTTCTCCACCCATTGCAGCCTACTTAGACATGCTTATGCAACCCTCTTCTACTCTACCATTTAAAATCTCCACTTTTTTTTTATTTAATTTCTCTCTAAGTTCACTCCTTTACTTTGATCACCCCAATTCACACACATCTACGGTATCCTATTATGGTTAACTCTCATACCTCTTCTTTCCAGGACAAACCTATATCTCTAGATTCCTCTTTCAGCACCCTGTCATATGCTTTCTCTATGTCTACAAAAACATTGCACCTTCATGTTACCCTTTCTGTACTTCTATTGTCATCCTCAAAGCAAATACTGTCTCTGTAGCCCTTTTTCTTGGCAGGCAATCATAAAGACTAGCTCCCACTACTCTTTCCCTTAACTTCATTTTATATCTCATCAACTTTATTCCTCAATAGTTTTCCCAGCTTTGACCTTATTGTTGAAAAGATTTACCAGGACTATTCTCCATTCCCTGGTGATCTTCTTGTTCAGTCAGAAACTCGACTGCTGTCTCTCCTAGACACTTCCATTACTCCACTGGTGTGTCATCTGGACCAACTACCTTTTCACTTTTCATTCATGTCAGTGCTTTCCTTATTCCGTACTTCATTCTTTGTAAGTTTGCTACTTAG
Source organism: Cyprinodon variegatus (assembly GCF_000732505.1). Lineage (NCBI taxonomy): Eukaryota > Metazoa > Chordata > Actinopteri > Cyprinodontiformes > Cyprinodontidae > Cyprinodon > Cyprinodon variegatus. The sequence continues at coordinate 437,026 of NW_015150791.1, forward strand.
TGACCAATAATAGCCACTTTTCTGGCACTTTATTCCTTCTCATTTTCCTCAATCATCAACTCTTCAAAGTAATTCTTCCATCTTCCCATCACAGTTGTTGCATCTGTCAGAACATTCCATCTTGATCCCTAATCACTTTAACCTGCCGAACATCCTTTCTATCCCTGTTCGCCTCACCAGTCTGTATAAATCCTCCTCTCCCTCCTTCCTGCTGTTGTGATATTTAAGATGTATATTGCCCAACCTGGTAGGGATGCCAAATATCTTATTTAATCAGGTATCATTCGGACTGTCATATATTGTTTATGAACACACCCTACTAGCTGTGTGTTAGAACGACAAATGAAAGTGTGAATCGAGCTCAAATCATGGTCAATAGATAATTCTGCACATACATGGAATAAATTCACTACAACTTCCATTCAAAATATTAGAGTTTATTAACAAAAATCATTCAACTCCAAGTCAAACATATTTCAGTTAAAAACTCTTGACTAAAAACTAGTGAAACTCAACTAATCCAACCTACGATGTACAAAAAGGAAGGGGAAACATGGTTGAAAACCCTTTCACAGTTTAGGATGGATTTTGTTATTGAAGACCAAAGTTTATATTGAAGAATTTGGGATGGGATCAAATTAGCTTTTCACTAGTTTAGAGTGATTTAAATGTTTTTAAACCAATTCACAATGCAAATCCATGAAGTGTATAAAACATAATTTTGCCAAATAATGTTTTATTAAATGATTTGCTTAATCGGGAACCAGTAACCTTTAGTTTCAATGATTCTTTACCCTCTTTGAAATAGTCAGCAGCAAATAGACATGAGGATTCAATTAAATTAGTTTTGTCATAATTAGAGACATGAAATTATCAAAATCATCAAAAACATCTTGTTTAACTAGAATCTGTCCCTAATTGTGCCAGACCTTATAACTCTACCCATGTCCATTTTGGAAGGTTTGAGTCTTCATCTAGCAGAAGCTTAGTACATGCTCACAGAAAAAAAAAAGTGGGGTTCTTTGTCCAATGCAGCTCGCACCAAGGGAATGGCTTCTTCAGAAGACTTCCCCTCCAGTCCAGCTTTGTAAGTTCTGAGCCCCCTGCGTCCCCAGGTTCACCACACTCACATTGCGAATTTCGCAGATGACACAACAGTGGTGGGCCTCATCAGAGATGACAACGACCAGAACGACAGAGAGGAGCTGGAGCAGCTGGTGGGCTGCTGCCGAGATAACAGCCTGATCCTGAACGTGAAGAAAACGAAGGAGATCATCTTGGACTTCAGGAAGAACCGGCTTAACCCCGCTCCACTGCTCATCAACAGCTCAGCTGTAGAGGTGGTCAGCAGCACCAAATTCCTGGGGGTGCACATCACAGACAACCTCACCTGGAATGTAAGCACCACCTCATTGGTCAAAAGGGCACACAATCGCGTGTACTTCCTGCAGAAGATGAGGAGAAGCCACCTGCCCCCACCAATCCTTGCAACCTTTTACAGAGGCACCATATACAGTAGACCATTCTGATCAGTTGTCTCACTGTGAGATGTGGAGGCTGCAGCGCCTCAGAATGAAAGAAAGTGAGAAGAGTGGTAAGAGCATTAGAAAGGATCATCAGGGCTCCATAAAAGACATTTCATCCCAGAGCTGCGTGTCCTGAGTTCGTAACATCATCAATGAACTCTCACACCCCCACCATGAACTGTTCTCCTTGCTGCCCTCTGGAAAGAGGCTTCGCAGCATTCGATGCAGATGCACAGGATTCTGCAAGTCTCTTCCCCACTGCCATCAGACTGCTAAACTGTTGAAAAATCTCTTAATAAGTCACAGACTCTGCATCACACTGATAATACCAAACCAAATACGGCATACTTGCACCATATTTAAATGCTATGAACTTCCATATCAATTTGTTTTTGCACTTTTTTTTTTAAACCACACTGTTTACATTTATTTACTGCTGCACTTTATGAAATGGAAATGTTCATTTTACTGCTAATCTGCTACTCATTCACTGTCTGAAAGCTGTACAAAACAAAATTAAATTTTGCATAAGTCTGTGTCTACAATATGACCATAAAAGTTGTCTAAGTCTAACTTTCATTACTTAGCTGTAGTTGTCTGGTCATCTGGAAGCACCTACTCGAAACCCAGGATTTTCTCAGCTCCCACCTGGAGGCCACAAAACTCTCTTCCTTTTCCAGCTTCCACCACTTTGTCCCCTGTTCTGCCCTGAAGTCACTTAAGCCCCTGTCACACCTTGACAATTTAGGCAGTGTGTGCCTTACATACAAAAAATCTGGCAAAAACGCTGGCATACGTTGGATAATTTATGGGTCAGTTTTGTATAGGTCATGAGCATAATGAAGCACACTGGCACACGTCCATCCCCCTCCTGATGCAACCTTCTTCATTTATCCTGGCTTGTGGCCAGTCAAAAAAAGGCAGAGAACACAATGTCCACTTTGGGGCTGCCATTATTCGAGGCTGCATTATTCAACATATTTATCCAAATATATTTATCCAAATATATGGATAAATATAGTAAAATATATTAATGCCTTTATTATGAAACAGATTTGATATTGATTTTGTTTTGGAAAGATTTAGAATTGAAGAGTAGATCATATGCCTGAACAGCTAATATTGTATGTTTAATTAATATAGCTAAATGGTTTTGTTTATTTAAGCTTGCTGGTGTATTGTAATGTTGCTCAGGTAAGATCTTATAAGAAACCAAAATTAATATATATTAAATATATATATATATATATATATATATATATATATATATATATATATATATATATATATATATATATATATACATATCCTCTCTTCCTTTGTTTTTTCTACATTTAAGTAGGGAAAGTATAATGTAAAAAATACCTGCTTTCCATTTTTCTGTTTTTATTAAACAATAAAAAAAAACAGTATTTTTTTACCCTATATGAAAAACAAACAAGAACATGTAAAAACTTTAGGTAATGAAAATTTGATTATTCCATATACCGTAGATTTACCTCACCTCACTCAAAGAAATTAAGTAAAAATATTCCCAGATCTGCCACTTCCTATGAATTGAATTCTATGCTCCGTCATCTATCCTTATTCTGTATCTTTTTACCTCTCACCTAAAATCACCAAGCTATCTCCATACTGCGAAAGCTCTGTCCAGAACCTAAACTGAACAGTCTCTTTAATTCTGTGTTGTGGAACTCTTTGATTTTAGTTTATTAAAAAAACACCACTACAATGTGAGTACACTTTCCAGTCAGAGATATCAGTATACAATTTACAAATTCTGAAGTTGCCTCTTAGCCTTGGCAGTTTATCGAAACCATGCCAGGTGAAATATCCTAGTGTACAGCTGCTTGGCAAAGGTGGCGGCTCAGAGAGTGAAGCAAAGGAAAGAGAACTGGATGAATCCCTGAGAGATCTATCAGATGAGAGCGATGTAACACATCTGGTCTGTCGGCAGCTCCCAGGTCTTTAATATTCAGAGTAACTCTCAGGAATGTGCTGTGGAAAAAAAAAGCCTACAATGAATAATTGATGCAGTGTGGAGCCACAGAGCTCCCTCCTCCTGTTAATTGGATTTCATGAAGAAGAACAGAGAAGGATGAGTTACCAAAAAAAAAAGAATAAACAACATTACAATACTTTTTTCATGCTGCCGGTTGATTAATACAGCATTATGAGGATAATGCTTTAATTATTCATTCTATCAAAGGCATACTGTCCACTGACTAACCAAAGATTTCGGTGAAGTACAAAAAAAGAAAAACAATCCAAATTGTTGAAGCAGGTGGCTCAGATGAACCGTAATGAGGACTGGACAGAGACAGGCAGGTGAATGAAATGAGTAATCAGGCCAGTCATCAACGCCAAGATCATGACAAAATTGTTGTTTTAAATTTGAATCAAAAAATAAAAAATTTGCCATTCGATGTACAGTATCTTAGTAAAGAGACATATGTAACTAATCAACTTTCTATAGATTGAAGCGGTCTTATAAATGTTTCACTATTAAAATGAAACCTAAACTAATGAATGTTTGCATTTTAAACAGTTGGTAAGCAATAACCAGCTACGTCTCACCAGATAATACGGCTGACAAGGATTTAATGTGACTTCAAGTAAACTAGTGATCCAGTATGACTACTGGCAATTTTTGGTACTTGCCATTTGTTATTTATTGTAAAAACCATACAAAAAAACAACCAGCCAGACAAAAGAAACACAACGTACTCCAAACTCCCCATATTGAAAAAAAGAAGATTATTTAAAATAACTAGGATAAGTTGGTTTTAACAGTTAGAGATAAGTTTTATGAATAAATAAATATAAATATGTCAGATTATGTTAAACACCAAAATAATGATTGAAATAATTTTGACTGTGAACAATAGGGTAACTATATGCATTTAGCACCTGCAGCCAGAATATCTGCAATATTAAGTGATGATTAATGATACTGCCTATTTTTTATTTTTTTTTAAGTGTTCAAAGAACTAACAGAGCAGGTTCTGATGATTGATCCAATTGGCTCTTTTTGGATGATCACTGGGGACTGATTCAAATCCCATTGATGCTAGAAAGGGAGGGCTAAGGCTAGTGGAAGAGTCGCAGTCAGTCCGGCTGTTAGGCAAAGAGAAGTAGTTCACTGGGCAGAGGTTTCCAGAAGGGCCCTCGAGCTGCGCAGTCGTCTCATTAGCCATAGGCTGTCGGGTAGCGGCCACTGTGACAGCAAATCCCATAATGCTTTGCGAGTGGAGCTCTCCTCACAAGGCATTCTGGAATATATCTGCCTCTTCTGAGGTCTTTTACTTTGCAGACACTTTTTCTCTTACAAACCTCAGACTTTTTCATAGAACCGCGGTGAGAAAGGTGAGCTTCAATGACTGTCTGAAACCATAGCTCACCACACATATATATGCCTGAAAGTGCCCATGTGCAGAAAAAAATAGCTAACAGGACAAGCATGTAGAACAGCCTTATGCAAACATATCACCAGACTGATTGACAATTAGAAGGACAACTTATTTACATGATCCACCCAGAGATAAAAGATCTTCGTCTATACCTTTAGGTTACCTTAAAAACAGCTAAAAGAAACAAATAAAATAAAAATAACACAGGAATAGGTTTATTTCAATATAGCTTTTACTTACTTGTCTTGTGTAATATGAACATTAAGAATTTTCAATTGATGCTAGTCTACTGTAAACATTTGAAGGACAGGAATATTTTAACCAAAAATGAACTGGATGCAGAAACAAAGCTACAATTCAAGTTGAAGTAATACTTCCTATATGCAGTGAAGTTTCATTGCTTTGATGTTATTTTTATTTTTATTTTTTTATCAGCAGAGCCACCTGTGAGGCATGGGTGGTTCAAGACAGGGCTCAGTGTCCCTGGAGAACTGGCAGTGTCATGATTGTGCCCTATGTGGACTTCTGTTTCTTTTGAAGTTTTCAGCAGTGTTGTATAAAGTAGTGAAATCTCAGGTTCAAGTAAAAGTATAGGTACCTCTCCAAAATATGACTTTGGTAAAAGTCCAAGTCAATGACTGAAATGATACTTGAGTTAAAGTCTTAAAGTATCTGAAATGTCTTGTACTTAATTATGAAAATTACTGGATGTAGGCTACTCAAGTACATCCAGTAATTAGATAATTAGATGTACTCAAGTAATGTAAAGAAAAGTATAAGTAAAAAGTAAAAAAAAAGGCAAATGCAGTTTGAATGGCATTTTTTATATTGTGATCAACTTTAAAGGTCAAATTCACTTAAAATAATAAACAGGAGAAATTAAAACCAGTTTGGACAGAAAATACAACCTTTTTATAAGCCTTAAGTTTTCATTCTTCAACTAAGGTCAGTGCTATACACTTTAAAACAGTACACAACCAAGTGCAGGCCAAAATTTGGACCGGAGGGTGTATACTATGAACATGGTAAAGTGATAGACCAGGCTTAGTTAACCTACAGGAAGTGGCAAACCTGCTACGTTATGCTCAGGACTTCACAATCATGCCTGGTGACCAAGCAGTGGCGGCCGGCCCATAGGGGGCGCTGGGGCACCGCCCTCCCTGATAAGAGTATTTTTAGAAATTAACTCATAAATGTCAGTTTTACTCTCTAGAGTGTGTACCTACAGGTGCTGGTCATAAAATTAGA